>NC_085014.1:24991226-25181226 GCF_963854185.1 Sardina pilchardus
ATTTCCATTTATTATCCCGTATGAATCATTATTAAGATGTGCTTATTCACCAGTGGGTTTCCCGGAGTATAAAAAAATAAAAAAAGCGGAGATAGGAAGGGGGAAAAATGTTTGTGCCCTTAATAATAAAACTGCATGGTAATGCATCGCCTTATCGTACAAGGGAGAGTGTTTAAGTGCGAACAGGATGTGACATCATGGAATAGCCGCAACACTCTCTCCCTCCCTAGAGGCGCGGGAGGGAAAGGGGGGGGGCGTCGGCGTCGGCCACAACATTCTCATTTGGCTGGCGGTGCCAGGGTTCAGCATGCCTCTCGCACTCACCGAGGGAGGGTTGAAAATCCTCCTCCATCTGCCATCTGTTTGTGAGCCCTGTGGTACCAACACGGTGTTAGGGCTATATGTGTTTACTTTGCATGGCTTTCACAGCAGTCGTGAGATTTACATTATTCCATAGCGAAAAAACTTGGCTATTCAAAAAGAGAGGAGGGGGGGAAGAAAAATTTCCTCTGTAGTCATCACAAGGGGAGACACATGAAAAGATGGCTTTTCTAATGTGGGCGAAGTGATAACCGGTCTCAAGCGGGGGGCTACTTTATCACACTTAAATGCTGAGGTGTGCCATCTTTCCAGTTTGACTGGTGAGGCAGAGATTTGGAGCCTCTCTATTTCCAGCTTGCCATCGACGGTGAATAATGGTGCATTGAATGAATAAGCGGCGAGAGGAAGGACAATGCGCATAATGTGAGATATTATTATGGAGTTTAACAATGCTTGGGCCCCGGGGATGCTCACAATATAATGTATGGCCTTTGGAGTAGCATCGCTATGGAAACCAGTGGCCCTGGGTGACCAAGTTACCCACCCACTCGGACAGCCGTTAATCATCTTCACTCCGATCCTGGCACAGCAGAATTTGGCCAATGTGTCAAGCAGCAATTATGTATACTTAGTGTTCTTCCCCCCCCTTCTGCTTTGCTCTCACTCTCTCTCTCCATCTCGCTCCATCTCCCTCCCTCTCTCTTTCTCTCTCTCTCTGTCCCTCTCTCTCTCTGTTCCTCTCTCTCTCTTTCTCTCTCTCTCCCTCTCCCTCCCTTCCTCTCTCTTGCTGTGCTCATATACATGCCCACATTCTGTTCTCTTTTTATGCTCATTCTGCCTCATTTTGTGTCTCTTCCTCTCCTGCCTTTACATAATCACAGATCTTTTATAAGCTCGCTGTTCATTAGCCCCCTTTCATTCACATCGCGCACAATACAGACAAAAGAAATAGGAATGTTCTTAGTGCCACATCATAAGACGTCCTGATTATATAAATCACGTCCGCCCATTTACCTATTATACTTTCATTCTGGACGCTGAGCGACACTCTCAATTACTCCGCCGCTTCATTGCTCCCTTTTCGCATATTGATTTGTACCGAACGCAGATGCTAATGGCTCTCAACAAGAAAGAGATTATGTTCTGCTGGGTGAAGGGAAACGTTGACACAATGCCACCAATACGTGGCATCCCTCCGCTACGTCGGTCCAGATAGGTTGCTCGATAGAGTCGCTGACAACGACATGCCACTGTTTGGGGAGGTGGCGGAATTGCAGCGCTCACCCGCATCTCAAGGACAATGTGTGCCAACTAGGTGACTGTTCAGGTGACTCAGTTCGCATCAGCACAACGCGGAATCTATCATTAGGGGTGATCTACGCGCCATCCCCTGTCTGCCGCCGAGGAGTGAAGGACAGGCCGGCAATTAGAGACTCATTTCATGTCAGCCGGCTCAGGACAAAGTTGATTGCCTTATTTTATTATTTTACCACGAGGGCTCATGTCATTTCACATAATGTGCCACGGCGGAGCCGGAGCCGAGGCTCCCTCTTGGCAGGTCTGAGACAGTTCGGCCAGTCGACCAAGCAGAAGAAGGCACTACACTTAAGATACTGTCTGGTTGACCACTTGCTGACAGGCTGTCAGACATGGCACTTCGGTGGGCTTCTTTTCTCCATAAGACTGTGTTGTGTTTTTTTACTCTTGACCTGGTTAGTCATCCAGAAAAGGACACAAGCATTTTGACACTTTTGGGTTAGTCGACTGGAAATTCTGTGAAGTTTCTCTATATAGCACATTATCACATTCACGAGTGGGAGCCAGCAGAGGCAAATTAGTGGGGGGATTGTTGAGAAGCCACCATGCTGTAAAATGGCATTTACTGAGACGGCCTCACACTTCTTCCTGAGGTGAGCCACACACATGCCTCCTCATTTGCACACAGAAATGAGCAAAAATGGCAGATAACCCTGCAACTAGCCAGAGAGCTCGACAATAACTTGAAACGCAGCAATACAATAGACGTGTAGCAGAAACACCCTCAAGGGTTTTGTTTCTTCATGAAAATGTTGTTGGACATAAACATATCAAACAGAAAAAAAGCCACAATAAAATATATTTGTGGGGAAAATATAAAAATAGTAACGACTTACTTTATGAGGGCAAGCCTGGGGCACAGCAGTGAATGTCTTGTCTGGAGTTGAACTTTGATTCTGCAAAAGGAAGTCAAAAAGACTTTTATTAGAACTGATGGTAAACATTGATGTCAGTGTGTCTTTTAAAACGTGTTGACAGGGATTTTTCACTAAAGCGTCTGCAGGACGACCTTTTGCCCGTGCCGTCTTGAGAAGTTGAAAAGTTTAGAAGTCCAAGTCGGCCACAAAAAAAAGGTCAAGGCCATAAATCTTGAGTCCTCGTTAAACCCTGACCCTTGAGGATGGTGGAACAGACGTCTCAGCCGTGCCGATGCATTATTCAAGTGGTAATCACAGCATTTTAACATAACATATGTGCAATCTTAAAAACAGGTTTTAGCTGAGTGATTACCATTTTGTAAATACAGCACATCGCCTGCAAATACATGGCTAACACCACTGAAAAGGTTGTGCTTAGGTAAGTCAACAAGCCAACAACAGATGGTCCTGCTGTTTGCTATTATGCAGGATGTTAGGCCCACTGACAATGGCAGCCCAGGACAAAAAAGAGCCATCTTGAGGTGACCGGAGACATATATGAAAAACAGCACCGGGGAGGTGAGCTCGCAATGGGGGTGACGGGCCTCACAAACTTCACTTCAGCCGACCTCCTGGGAGGACACATTGATTCCAAGCAGGTGCCGCCAGTCACCCCCTCATATCCAATTATCTTCCTGTGGTACGCCTAATGCTCCCTGACACTATTAATGGCTTCCTTATGGTATCACCAAGAGAGATGAAACATTGAACTGTCCACACTTCAACATCTATATTTCATATCCACTTAAAAGAGCCTACATAAACTCAGAGGCAGGCGCTAGCTAGCTAGCACTCACCCCATACACACACACACACACACACACACACACACACACACACACACACACACACACACACACACACACACACACACACACACACACACACACACACACACATACAGCAGCTCATAAAAGATAAACAGACTGTGGCTACAGCCCTGGCCCTCTTGCACTATACACTACACATTATACACTGAGGGGGGTTGGTCCTAACTGTTCCCAGATCAGCCAAGCCAAGGGGAGAAACATAATAATACATTTCACATTAATAACAGCCAAGGCTGACCAATTATCACTTCTCAGCTGTCCTACCTGTCTTTGCAGACACCTCGTTTTTGTCCCTTTTTTTCTGGGACTGATTTAATGAGGTTGTCCTGAGGAGTGTTGGCGCTGTAAGCTGAATGCGGTTGACACAGGTAGGCAAGCTCGGCGTCTAATAAACCACACATTTGCCTGGTTGCAAGGGCAACCAGCAGGACGTGTTTATTTAAGTGAGCCGGTGTCAGCGGCCCTTGCACTGATTCTAGGTCTGCCCTGCGTTCCGATAAAGAAAAACATCCGCTTGGCTTTCTGCATGCTATTAGTCTTGGCAATAGCACCACTTCCATTGAGAAATGTTAGCAATTTAGGGTGTCTTTGAACTCCCCTTTAATAGCATGAGTTCAACGTTTTTAGAAGGGGAGAAGTTATTAAATTATCGGACTTAACAGAGCAGCTTGTTTCACTGATTGCCACCATACGGACAATCCTTTCTCCGCAACGAGTTTTTCCCGAGCTGGCCGTCGAGTCCGACGGAAAGCTTATGGTCCGGCTCTGTGGGCTTTGTTGTGCTCCACTAATCTCGGCACATTGAATGTGACAGCCGACCACTTTGATTCCACTTTCATGTGTACACACTTTCACTGTTATCCGTGACTGCTGACCTGTATGTTTTACGGGGTGACCTTTGTGTGATAGGAGGTGAAGCGATATGCTGATGCACGGAGCACTGTATGCTAATTTCTCTGCCCTGGGCAGGCCAGCGCCGCTATGTGATCACCTAGTGATTTTATGTCTGAAGAGCGCATGTGAAGGACCACATCTGGAGTCAAGTCTTTGTTCCCCTCCTTCGGCGAGTCAAAGAGAATGAGAAAGGTTGAGGCGAACTGACAAAGACTTCTGAAACTGTTCTTTTTTTCCCCCCAAGCCTTCTCTTAAGATGGCTCTTTCTCATAAACTGCTTGCCTAGCTGGAGAGTGTCTAAGAGTGTGCAGACTGCCGTACTGTGAGAAAATAGATTTCTTCCTGGCCACTGGCCTCATTTTTTAGGAGAGGACAGGATCTCTTACTAAATGATCTTCGTCGAGGTGTTACAGAAATACTTTAAGTGCAATTTGTGCTTGACCCTCCACTGAAAACCTTGCGCTTACATAGAAAAAGAGGAATCTCAGGAAATACTTCAAAAAAGTTCTTATGAAAGAAGTAATAGACAGCATTCTGCAAAGTGCCATAATCGCCTAGCCAGCAGTGCTCAAACTGACTAACACTCCACGTGCCATAGTTACAGAGACGATGCTCTTTGAAATGACAGTTTCCCACAAGTGCATCAAGATGCTGAGGATCTTTTCTCCTGGTGTGCTCATTTTCTAGACAGTGTGAATCCCTCTTTTTAGAGAAGGACGGAAGGAGTTCAGGGTGAAGTCTCAATTAAGATGTTGGAAGTGGCGGTACAGAGGCTTGTAAGTGCATCTGCTCTGCTACTGAAACTATACATTTTTCAGAGGGCATGCATTCCAGAGACGGTGCTTATTGCAGACTCTCAACACCCGTAATGCATATGCATAACAGTGAGTCCTTCTGCAGCCAGGCACACATGCATTCATGCATGTACACAAGCACACATGTACACGCTAATGCACACACGTACACACACACATTCGTGTTCATATGCACTCACCTACTCACACACACACACACACACATACATACTGTACAGTACACACACACTCACACACACACGGAAGCGTACAAATCCTCAGGGTATTACGAATTTGGTATGTGTTCTAAAAAAGATTTACAGTATTAGAAATGTCATTTCATTCACTTCAACACTTTTCAAAAATCTGTCCACAGAAGTTAATTTATTGCTGCTACGGATATGCTTTAATGAAATCCATGAATATTTCATCATAACAAATGCAATTTAGCAGGGACTTAATATACACACTCTCATTACAAAAACTAAAGAATGTGACTGAAAGATAAAATGTATCCCCTCCAAATCCGAACATATATTCCTTATTTGATAGGAAATCCTTTACAAAGAGCATAACACGTTCTTGCCAGCAATTCTTTCTCTTTTTTTCGAGGCACGAGTACCATCCAAGCCCATCTATGAAATGGAAACTGAAAGCGCCACACAAGGCCTTGGCAGACATGAACACTATTTTCTCTGTGATACGAGTCTCGGGGAGATCCTCCGAGTTTTGTCACATTAACTTGTCTTCTCCACTCTGTACCAGGTGGACTAGCCACTCTTGAGGCTGCTTTCCCCCTCAGCCATCAAACAAGGGCACTATTCACCTTCTTGGAAGAGAAGCGCCGGGCATTTTTGGCACGTTGGCACTAGGAGGCAATCCGCCCCAGTGGCAGTCTCCCCCATATACAAGGAGACTTTGTGCTCTTTTTCTCCTCTCTTCGCTTTCCCCCCTTTCCTCTCCGTACTTCCTGGCTGCCACTCAAGATGGCCTGACGTTAAGTAAGTTGCATTCCCATCACTTGCTGTGGCTTCTCTATTCCTGTTTGCAACACTGTTGTTGTTTTTTTTTTCTTTTTTTAAAAAAAAAAAGAACAACACATCAGTATTCCTCTATGGGATTAAAGGGGGTCTGTATTTCAAGGATTATCAAATGCTTTTCATCATGTGACTCCGGTGTTTTTGATCTTTCAGCACATTGAAGAAGAAGAGGAAAAAAACCCTGGTGGATCTTATTGCCAGTGGCACTGCATAATATGACAAGGAAAGATGACAGTTGGGGTGGGGGGTGAGTTGAGAGGGGGGCTCTAGGTAGGGGAGATAAAGAACATAACATTCACGGAAACATTTCTAGACAGATTTCCCACAAAACAGTCACACACCTTGGTTTTCAGGAAACATTGCATGTAGTCGTGCTTTGATCGAGCAATGCTTATGCATGCGCTGTCTGCGTACACACGGGTATCTGTGGGCTATGTGCAGTGTGTGTGTCGTCTGAGCTCCCTTGTTATCTACATGGCTGGAGAAGTTGCCGATTATTCATTTGTTGTTGATTTTTTTCCCGCTCCATGCATGCAGCCTCCATTTGTTTCCAATGTTGAAGCACAGCTTTCCACACACACACAATAGTGGATCTGCACCAGTCCCCAGGCACCGCTATCAGACGGCCTCTCCACAGCTGATCATTAGCAATTTCAGAGCCGTAGGCAAGAGCCTTTCTGCCCATGAATTATTATTTAGTTGGTGCTTTGGCCGTGCAATCAAAGTACCATACTGTACATTTATCATACCCTCCCACTGAAAAAAGAAAAAAAAAACGTAAACTGACTTTGCATGGGAATGATAAAGAGATAAAAATACATTGTGATCGTAAGCCAGAGGATTGTAGCGTATCTCAGCCAGCGTTCTCTTCATAAGATAAAAAAAAGTCATTGTTCCCTGGGATCATTTCCAATTAATTTCAGTGCCAAATAAAGCTGAGACAAATCAAAACAATTATTTTGATATGGCTTCAAGTAACAAATGCTTCCAATTTGAGCAAGGTCTACCTGAAATCATTATAAGGCGTGGTTTGAGGCGCAACCCATCAAAGACAAGCTGGATATCATTTTAATAGCAAAAAACCTACAAGGCAGCAAAAGCACCCACCTGCCACATTCTTAAATAGGTCTTGTCAGTCACGACCAAATTGAGAGCAGATATGCTAGAATGTTGCATGCTATAGAAAAAGTGCCTTGGGTTGTGTACAAAGCTGAGATGCTGGCTAACCTCAAGGATCTCTTTTCAAACTAAATCTATATATGAATAGATCTGCAACTCAGAGAGACTCTAACGGCATGCAATTGCTGTACTGACAAAGAGAAGGCAAAATCGGACACAGTGACTGCGGATAGTTCAGCTTCAACAGCAGGGCAAGTGGTTGGTGGGTGTCAGTGAAGCTCAGTGAAGTATGTGTTTATTGTAGGTGTGAGTTGAGCTCATATCCAGTAATGGTAGTGCGAAACTTGGCACGGCATAAGTGTTTTGACTAATCTTGAAATAATATCCCACGACTAGTCAATTGCCTGCACCTATTATTTTCCAATCTATCAAATTGCATTTCAGAGCAAGCTTGGAGTAAAAACTGTGGGTGCCTGAGCACAGAGACTCACAGCTCTAACCCCAATGTTACACTCGCCTGACAAAATATAGTTAATGTATTGCATGGGCTCATATATATTTGTCCTCTGTTTACCTCCCAAGAGGGCTTTCTCCTCCAGCTCTCCTGACCTTGCTCCAGTAACTGTGTCCAGCACACCCAAACACAAATGGAAACAATGTAATTATAGTCCTTTAACAGATCCGGCGTGGGGATAGTGGACCTATAGCTTCATCCACATCAGACCAGCTAAAGCCTTCTAAAAGCTATTTTATCATGGACTACGAACGTACCCGACAAAGGTAAAGCTACACAGAATACAGAGGGGGAAAAACAAAGTGTGCGTGTGTCTTACGTCACACGCTATCATGCTGCGTTCACAGCAATAATCCGTCACAGATAGTCTGTTGTCTTTCTATTTTCAGAGATGGAGAAGCACTGGAGTCACAACACAGCACAAAGGCAGCGCTGCGTTACAAAGGAGAGCTCTCTGCTCGCCATGGCTCTCTGTTACAGCGTATCAGTGTGGGGTGTCCACCTCTCACTTCCCAGGACCGATGCCCCACTTGTCAGGATAAATGTGTTTGCAGTGTACCCAGGGTAGTGCACACTCCTCGGCCAGAGTCGGGAGTTTGGAGTGCACTCTTTTCAGTGTGATATTTTACAGTTCCAGTCGGCAAATATATTGAGAGTGTCTCTTGGCATGTTGTCACTTGTGTTGCCGGCCAATTTGTCACTTGGAGCTCAGTCTTTTCTGCTGCCAGCTCGGAGATGATGGCGACGGAGGGCTCTGATCCTGGCAGCACCCAGGGACAAGGCCAAGTGTTCCACGCTCTCGATGCGAGGACAAAAGCCCTACAGCCTCCTGATCCAAGGTCTCAGAGGGAGAGGAACAGAGGAACCGGCTTTACAGAACTTTTTCCTCACTCTTTTTTTTTTTTTTGACACAGCCGACAGCTCACCCACTAGAATGTGCGTTAAAAGGGATACAATTATCACTGAATGGAAAGCGAGACTGAATTGTTCTTTGTTTCTCGCTATTGAGAATGTGAACTATAATTGGGCTGCACTAATCGATTAAGGTCTGTGGGGGTCAATGCAAAAAAAAGGTCCAATGGTTTCGCACCCTCCTCTCCCGCTGACACGTATTTCAGCTTGGGACAATGTGCCACTCAGAGTGTGCCGTCTCTTTTATTATGGTGAGTTGACCCAATCCATTAATACCAAATTATGTTGGACGGAAAAGTATTATTCTCTAACAGCTTTGCATGAGCGGTGGCTCAGTGAGAGGCTGCGCTCACTTCAACCATTGTTTTTGCATCAGAAGCGCCTAAGTGATTTATAAGCAGCATATTGTGGCGGAGAAGTTGTGAATGTCACAGTCTGTGGGAGTGCTCAAGGTTTGGTGAGAAAAATAAAAAATGACAAGCATGTAAACACAAGCAAACACACCAACACAACTACTATGGATGTAGGGAAGGGGAGGGGGGGGGGGTGAAACAGGCTGTGAATCCTTGCCAAATTTGCCATGATAGGAAATGCTTTGATCACATTTCCTCTGCCTCTGCTCAATGTAAATGGCGGTTATTTATACTTTTTGAGCCTGTCCTCTGGTTCTCCAGTAAAGCCCTGCCTCCAGAGAATTTGCTGGACAGTTCAGCAGATAGCAGGCTGGAGCGGAACAAAGAATATATGAAAGTTTCAATTAGCGGATCAAAAGAGAGGCTAATTTTAAGTCGGAATTGGCTATTGTACATGGAAATCATCATCTGCTCCTCAAATTACATATCAGCTGGTGCTCTAACAAGCAACCAAAAATATGCAGCGATGGAGCAAGAATTTTATATTTAGAATCCAGACACATTTTCCTGTCATTGTCTCTTCCATGGAATAAAATGACAAAATAAAGACGTGATTGTGCAATTACGGCAAAACAACGAAAAGGTGTACTTATAGAGGTCTTTCACTGCCACCATCAGTAGATTTCTACACCTTTCAGGGTCCAGCACTAAGCTGTTTTGAGAAAACAATGTCAAGTCATCTCCTTTTACAGCTGCATCCTGCGCGACGATCAAGCCAATTTCTCTTTCATGCTCCTGTAATCCTACAGTTCCACTCTGCCAATTACGCTCTCCTTCAAAGTATGGCCGACTCCCAAACGGCAAGCAGAGTCGAGCGGGTGGGGGAAAAAAACGAGGCGGTGGTCACCTGGTGCTATTGCTCACATGGTTGCAATCGGAACGTACCGATTTGGGAGAGTCGCAGGCAAAGACCAAATATGGAATTTTGTGGAAAACAGCACAAAGCATCATGAGTCGCATAAAGTTGCCAAACGCACCAAAGGTCATCGTTGGCCTGGGGGGCTCCAGTTCAGCCCGGATTTGTTAGGAAACTGGCAATTATACTGCTTCATGCTAAAGCTGTGAATTTGAGAAGTGATGAATTTTGGCAGAAATGTCAGACTTGACCTGATTAAGAAGACAAAGGTTAAGCTTTTAAAAGAACCCCTGGTGTTTACGCAGCAGAAAAGTAATTTAATAAATGTCAGCTATGTTTTTCTTCTTTTTTTTTACATATTGATCAAGACAAGATAAAAGTATGACACAATGACCTATTTATTTATACCTTACTGTTTCAATGATATTTCCATGTTCCTGGAATTTCTGTCCATCAAATTCCAAGTGTGTGTGTGTGGGGGAGGAGGGGGAGGGGGAGGGGGGGATTTAATATTTGACCTCATTCCCCCCGGAAAAGAGTGAGAGTGTGTAAGTATGACCTTTTTTCTATGATCAGAAAAACTGAAAGTGTTACAATAAAGCAACATACATACAGCCATCAGTCAATGGCTCTGTGAAGATGATTACTGCTAAAGGAACAATAGACGCTCAGTAATAACAACATGTTGTGCTTTACTTGTGTGCGGCTGCACCACTCAGTGCTAGACACAAATCCTTAATCCTCCCGAAAGATAATAACAATGTAATCCTTATTCCCAGATGGAGTAGTTTCAGGAAAGACATTTCTAGCTGGGAGAGTTTCTTTTTTTCAAGATGGAGAGAGAGAGAGAGACAGAGAGGGAGAGAGAAAGAGAGGTAAAGTCATTACAAATATGGAGTAATAAAAAATGTTGCTCCTTTCCCCCCCTGCCCCCTACCCCTCCCAGTAATGTTTAAATAATTTTATCCGGTGACTCCTCAACCTTTCTGGCTTTTTGGAGCAATGAGAAGCTGCACTGCAGTGCACTGTAGAGCCACCCTGGCTCCAACACAAAGATCCCCATACAGTGGATGCCTAATGAGCCTTCCCTATGTAACTCTCCACGCTGATGAAAGCTGATGTGAGAGGTGCTTGGCTTGATTCATTTGCTTGACATTATTCAACACTGTAATTAAGAGCCTCACAACAACATGGCACTGATTGTTATCTGCATTTCACCAGCTAATAAAATCTCGCTGATTGTTATGCAAATCCATTAAATAAAAAAGATAATCAAAGGAGTGCACTCATTCGTGCAGAGACACATGTACTCACACACATACACCCACATGCGCGCGTGCACAAACGCACACACACACACACACACACACACACACGCATGCACGCACTCACACACACACACACACACACACTAACACACACACACACACACACGCACACACTCACACAGAGAAACTGATGAATAGACACACACACACACAGAGATACACAAACGTACACACACATCCGAGCACAGACAGACTGATAGACAGCCACACACTGATAGACTCACACACACAAACACACACAAACTGTATCTAAAACACAGAGCACATTGCCTCGTTCTACAACTGCTTATCTACGGTGTTCAAAAAAAGAAAAAAAGAAAAACCGCTTCCTCAGAGGAAAATAGTTTTGTCTCTGTGCTGATGCGCTGCTTCCAGGTCCAGTCTGGTGGACGCTTAGATGCGAGCGTACCTCCTGGCTGCTTACAGGGGCAGAATCCGTGCAGCAGCGCAGCAGGAGAGACTGCTCCACAGCCCTCCCCCTTCCATCCCTCTCCTTCCTCTCTCCTTCTCTAGCTCCCTCTCTCCCTCTCTCTATCCTTCTCTCACCTCTTTTCACAAATGTATGCGTGCCCACACACACTGACACACATCCACGCAGACACGCACCTCCTCCCCTAAAACCCTCCCTGCTCCCCCCCCACCAAACCAGTGTGTACTGAAGAGGGTTTGTTGGCGAGTTGCAGGGTGAATTTCTACCCCCCCCCCCCCCACACACACACACAGACACACGCACCTCTCCGCCCCCTCGTGCTTGCTGACGGCGGCTGCTGCCAACCCCAGGCTATGGGCCATCCCTCCCACCTTACAGGCGAGCGCTTCCTCCCCTTCCACCCCTGGGGAGGCCTCCCCGTGAGGAGGACGGCGAACAAGCCGTGCCCACCCGCGCGCCATTGTCTGGGGGGAGGCAGGCTTGGCACCCCTGGCTGAGAGGCATAGAGTGGTGCTCTGGAGTGCTCATTATGGCTCTGTAGGGACAGTACTCCAGGGCATCCAATGTGTGGCTGAGGAGCTCATTATGGGAGGCTGCCTCTGAGCCCCCGCACCTAGAGGCATGATGCTCGGAGGAAAGAGCGAGAGCAAGAGAGAGCTTACCAAAAAGGAGGGGGAAAAAGAAAGAAAGAAAGACCGAAAAAAAATGGAGGAGTGTGCTGCCAGATTAAACTTAATTAGTGCCACCTGTAACCATGCGCCAATCCTCCTCCTCTCCACCTCCTCCACCACCTCCTCCACTCCTCCTCCTCCTCCTCCTCTTACTCCCCTGCTTCCTCATACTCACTGGCGTAATTATCAGAGTGGTCTAGCTCTAGAGTTTCAGCTTCTATGCAGAGACATGGGTCCGCGTGTTAATGAGGACGTGTCAGTTCTGATCCCTCATATGGATTTAAAACAGAATGTATAATGCCAATTATGCGTTTAGCCCAATGCATTCCATCAGTTCTCCTGGTTTCAAGAGATTTTCACATATATGCAGTATGGGGAGTATATCTCCCCACAGAAAATGCTTAAAAGTTAAAATATGAATGACAAATTCAGCGCCACAAGTTGCAGTTGTAGTCATTAACTTAGTATGTTAAAAGAAGACAGTTTTAATGGTCAAACCCTAAATGAATCATTCTTAATGGTCATACCTTAATTGTCACACATCTTACATACATAACATCACCTCAACACCACAGGTTATGACGGTTTTTGTGTGCAGTGCTGATGTAGGTGGATGTCAAAACCTGTTATTGGCAATGTGTTGGAATGAGATTGGTTGACCCCACCCCCTACCCCCACCCGGCCCGTTGCTTCCGTGGCAAGTCCAGGTTTAATGGGGTTGGTTTGACATGCTCGCTAGATTAGCCTAATGAGAATGTCAGGGTTGTTGACAATGCCAACAGCAAATGGGTTAAAGGATGTGGTGGCTATCTTCACATGTGTCAAGGCAATGTTGCCTCCTGGACTGACAAGGCAGCAACACATTCTCATTCTCAGCTTGTCAGAGGGGTGAGTGTGGTCAAAAGCCCCCTGTGTCTTTTTTAGCCAGAGCAGGCCGCACGCTGAGACTATCCAGCCTCTACTGCTAATGAGTCATTTTTTCCGTATAACGCAGCCCTGCTCGACATTAGTGCGGAATGGCACTGTGATATATACTGACTGCATTCATTTGTTATGAGAGAACGAGACTCCATGAATAACCTGGCTGAATTTAGCTCTGGCGTAACGCAAACCTTGTTAAGACATGTCAAAAATGTTCAAATGTGGTACAGGTAGAGGTTAAATTACCTTTGGCGTAGGCGTGAAAGGCTGAAGTTGTCATATTCGTTATGGCCCGGGTGACTTGAAACAGAGGCCCATTTGTGAGATGTCACGGTCAAGCATGACATGCACGGCCTTGTAAAGTGACCAGAGATGCAGACAAGGGTTGTTTGTTTAGATAACTTCATCAGAAAACCAAAAGACAAAAAAACCCTGCTAGAACTGGAAAGCAGCTCTATACGCCTTTGATATTTCATGATGAAATGAATATTACAGACAGCGCGATATTACTTTCAGTTGCATAGCCTACTGTTAAAGCAGGTTATTGCAAAGGATGAGTCATCTTAATAAAATCTACGTCATATTGAGAGCGCATGCATATTATTCGCCAGCTGTTTTAGATAAGCAACAGGCAATGCAATTCAAGCAATATAATTTTGGCCTACATATTTGCCGATAACATAACAATGTTGCTGTTCCAGAGGCCGTTTATGCTTCTCTATATTCAACATGAAGAATCGCATAGAGACATACTAGCCGTATATAACTACAATTGTTACCTGTTTGAGGGAAGTTTAAAATACTCAGCGTGATTTTTTTGCATAAGTATGTTATTCCTGTGATTTCCCTCATCCCTGCCATACTTCCCCTCAGGTATCGGAATGCTCTTTGAAACGCTCTTTGAAACAATCTGTCAAGCAGTTGTCGTCTTACCGGGAACACAAAGAGCTCCGCGAGCTGCTACTGTGAGACGGCGTGACGTGAGCTAAGCGAGGGATCTGTCTGATTCAACAATATATGTCTTCCGTCAGTGCGCTTGAAACAAAATCAACTTAAAGTGCCATTACCATATGTAAATGCTCATTTAAGGAAGTCCACTAGATGTTTAGAGTCTTCTGAACTAACACAGAGTAGCAATTTCAGCACTTTTCCCCAAACCTCTCCAAACACAGTGCTCCCATTCTGTATTAAATCTGCAATCTAAGGAAACTTAGTGTACAGAAACTCCTCTTAATCATTTATGGTAATGAAGTTCACTTGATTGAATGGAATGCACCAAATCTATCTCATTTCTATAAACTTGCACTTCTCCATGAGCAGATGTAAATGAGTGAATGATAAATACAAATTATATCCGTACTCAAATGTTCAGCTCAACTTTTCCCAACTCGACTAAATCCCTTGGCGTTCACTGTGGAGTACACAGACTCAAACAATATTTTTTTTTTTATGACCACACAGGTAACACTGTCTACATTCACACTATCATCATTCCTGGTAAGGACTGCCTGATGTCTCATAAATTATGACACATCCTTAAACAATATCCAGCTATTTTGTAGCATGGAAATGATGCTGGTGATACATGCATGAGAGGGTTTTGATGTTCAGGGGAGGTGTGCTGAGATCACCTGACTTTGTTTTCCTGTGAGAGATTAATTTGCTCTAGGATGACACCCTGCCACAGGGATATAAGCGGAGCAGAGTAAATATTCAAGCATATGTAAATATATTCCTCCTTAAGCATTGTTTTACTTGTCCTCATTACATCTTTTCTGGGATGCTCGAACACCTGTCAGCGTTCTAATTGTAAATAATTGCATATTATTATGAGCGCTGCTCTGGCGCACTGGTACTTGAGCTCACTCCTCAAAGAGGATTTCAACTCAGACGGCTCCCGTGAACAAAAAAACGTGCTCAAGCTGGCCCACAGGAGCTGTCAGTCTTGAAGCAGCTGATGGAATGGTGCGGTTTGATCATTCAAGATACTATTCAATGAGCTAAGTGGTCTGCAAATGCAGTTTCATTGCCCCATGTAAGACATTTTACTAGAATGCATTACAGTACAATATGATGTTTATAATGCATTGTAGATACTGGGTTGAAGTCAAGTTTTACCTGTGCTGTGTATTAACAGACTTGAAGTGCTACTGGTATGAGGTTTTAGCTTGGCTGCCTAAGCTAGTGTTACATACAGTGAGCTAACTTTAAACCAGCAGTCTGCAAGTGATGTAAGCATGTAGGGCTGTTGAGGAAGCTACACACAATGGATTTTGCATCATATATGGACCATATGGTCTTGCATAATGCACACACACGACACATCTAGAACTGTGTTGTGTTCTAAGAATGTCTGCAGGGTGATCTAAATGGACTGAGAATAGGGCCTGGGCTGTGTTACACGCCTGCACACAGAAAACTGTGGTGAGTGTGGACACACGGAGGCCCAAGCTTTGCTGTGATGTGTAAGCTTGTGTGTGTGTGTGTGTGTGTGTGTGTGTGTGTGTGTGTGTGTGTGTGTGTGTGTGTGTGTGTGTGTGTGTGTGTGTGTGAGAGAGAGAGAGAGAGAGAGAGAGAGAGAGAGAGTATGAGGCAAAAGTAGCAAAAGCAGGTTCAAAGTCAGTCTCTTTTTTTCCAGCCAGAACACAGACACAAAACATCTAGTTTTACACCCTCCTCCACCCCACCCCCCTCTCCCTCTTTCTCTCTGGGCAAAAAAAGGGAATTTGGTTGTTGTTTTGCCTCGAGTGTTAAGGCAAAAGGTGACACAAAGTAGTGAAGTAAAAAACAGAAGCCTTGTTTTACTCATGGTGTGCATCCCCACACCCAGCTTTTATGGACATGAATCTGGATGCAGTTCCCCAGAGCCCTACTGACAGATAGTCTCATTTGATTTTTTTTATGATACTCTCTGTTGACATGAAAGAGACTGCATTACCATCCACACAGTCGCAGTCTCTCATGAGATTGCCACAAGTTATCTTCTGTACTTGAACTTTCCAAGCATGTCGCTGGTGTTTTGAACAAGTTGGAGTGGAGTGGTGGTGGCTATGGGAAAGGAAGAGGGGGGGGGGGGGTCACTATATGTGCTCTGTGTTGTTTTTACACTCTCCGTGACTACCTCCCATAAAGTCGACGAGCAACACCTTGCTAATGGTGGCAGTCAAAGACAATGTGAGAAACATTCAGTTGGTCACACGCGTGTATGTTTTGCATAGGCGTGGTTCAGCGCGGGGCTGTTGTTTGATAACAGCGCCATTTCTTTGCATCACATTTGCATGAGACGGTAAATGAACGAGGGAGACGACAACAACAGATAAGAGACCCTGAATAAACAACATTTGCATCATGCGGCCCCCAAGGTCAGTGTAATCAAGGGTTATGTTTAGGTCATCCCATGTCTGGACATATCTGGACAGAAGGCATACCAAAGCCCCCCTGACGACCTCAGTATGGTAGACAATGATGGTATGTCATTGAGATTATCTAGCATTTCTAGTAATACTATTGCCCGGGGACATTATTATCATTATGCAGCTTCATGTACGCACATGTCGGACATGCCATAGTATTTAGCACTGGGAGTCTTGTAAAGCAAGGGACGATGTGTTGTGATCTAGGTCGTGATCCTACTCAACGCCGCGAGGCTTTAAAGAAATAACATGTGAGATCCAGGGGAAAAAAAATAATCAACGGTAACCATAACCATCTGTGCATCCGTAGTCAGAGCCGTACGACTGTTTAACACAATTCTCATTCTCAAATCCGCACACATTACATGAGTGAACAGGCCTGTCCGGAGTGCCGGAATTGAAAAGATATGTTGGACAGATGTTGCCATACTCTTTGGATTGTGCGAGGAACATTCCCTCATTGTGTTCTCAGTGCAAAATCCCTGAGGGTAATCTTGCGCCGCAGCTCTGACAGAGGCCTAAGATAATGCTAACACTCAAAAGATGACAGAAAACATTCAGCTCTTGGGTTTTGAGTGCTCGCACAAAAGGAACACAAAAGCGGATCCGAATGACACATCGGAGCGCTTATTTGCACTTTTGTGCGCAAGGCTGAGAAAGAGATGTTTCACCAAACAATGGCACTCTGGGATAATCACTGCATCGTTCATGAATAGACACCCACAAAACAATTTTCCCCATGCCTGATGTAGTGGAACTAAACAATAACTGTGGTGGCACACAAATTGTCATTATCATTACTATTTTATTAAGGCGGCCTCTGCTGGCAGCCGCTCTTGGCATTGTTACGGAGGGCTTGGCAGGGACCAAGGGGGAGGGATCTCTTCCTTAATTTGGGTCAATGCTCAGTCCACGTGGGGATGAAGCGACAGACCCTTGCTGCATCTACTCAGGAAAACACACATATGTTGATTGTGTATCACTTGAATTAATTGGCCTAATTATTCTCGATACAGGGGGGAATAAAGCCATTGGTTCGTCTACCTGTTCCCAGGAAGATTTAGTGTATAACATAGGACACACACACACAAAAAAAAAAACACTTTCAGGGAGATGGAGACCACCTGTCAAGATGACAGCTTAGGCCTTAATTGCTTTGAATGCAAGTACATGTAAATGCATTTAGCGAGGAGAGTGCGGTCACAGGGGGGGAGAGGGAACCGGTCCGGCTATTCCACAGACAATGAGGTGGCGTAGACAGGCGCCACGGAGACAGAGCCAGGCAAAGCCACTGGGCTGTTTGTCTCAAACTGACAAATGCACTCTCCACTGCAGATGCACACCGTTTAACAGAGACAAATAGCCCATGGTGGACTGTAAAATGCACACAGGCCAGAAAAAAGCCCTGTGCATTTAGGACTCCTGATCATTTGAAACAGAACCTGCTTGACTGAAAAACAACCGACTGGCAGCTTCTCGTGTTTTCACACATCTAAACGCTCTGATGAAAATACAAACATCACCTCCAATTCAAATGTATTTTCGGATGGAAGTGTTTAGATAACACGCCACACAAGATTTTGAGGAATTTCTACAGTACATGTAAAAACGGCTCTATTGTTAAATATTCATCCATCTCTGTGCATAACTGCTGGTTATGTTAATGGGATTTCAACTCAATTTATTCAAGTGCTGATCAATGGTTCACAATCACTGTACCTCATGCATTATGTATTTTAATGGAACTCATTGCCTTTATAGCTGAATGGTGGAAGGTTAACAGTCCCAATAGATAGGACTCCCAAAAGACCAATTTCAAGTTGAAATGTAGCTTTCTATCACTTCACAATGAGCAACACCTGAGAAGTGGCGTTGTAAATGATTGCCACTCCTTGTCCTTTAGCCTCATATTATGACGAGCTATCTTTGGATAAATGGGCATTCCCTGCCATCCATGTGATGGTGAGGGTACTGTATAGACGAGTGGGAGGAGGAGACTGATTCACTTTCATGTATCATACTGCAGACAGACCCCCGAAGAGCCTTGTTTTTTCGACAGGGCTTTTTCGACACAACATCTTCATTTTTGACTAAAAGATCCATTACATTGTTCGCAACCAGTGTGGCTTCTGCACCTATAAATACGCGAGTCGGAGCTGAATTAACAGAGCTCTCAGCGGCGTCTCCATAAGCCAGAGTGTCTGTCTCGACGGGAGTCTCAGTGCAGGAAAAAGGAATTGCAACGGGACAGCTTAACAGAGCCTCAGTGCCATGTGCAATGTAGTGCACCATGAATCTCCCCACTGCAACAAGCGCTATGACAACCTGGGTAGGTCACTTGGCGATGCTCGTCTAATCGTCCTCAGTGCCACTGCTATTGCTTGTGGCAGCTCGGTAGAGGGACTGACTTGCATTGCTATGGAAACCCCCGTTTTAAATTGGCAGTATATTTTGATATGTCACTGGAGTTCTCCACCTACAGTCCGTATCAGGTGAGAGGGGCACCCAGGCATGCCACAATGTTCTCATACTGTATATTTGGGAGTATCATATATGATATATAAATATATGTATGTGGTTGTGCTTTGACTTTGACTGAAATGTTCGAGGTCATAGTCCTTGAAGAGAAGGGGAATGTATACCTACATACTGTATATAGATATGCAGGGTTAGAAGCCAGGTCATGTTTCATGTATGCACTGATCAATATAAAGATCTGAGTTTACTTGAACCAGGCCTTGAAGGCGTTTTCAATGGACACCTGTTCTGGCAAAGGCAACAGTTTGACCCACAGGTTATGCGAGGTAACGCACTGTATGTATTGTATTCCAAGTCTTTACCCTCAAGGTCAATATTCCACACCTTTGTTCTGCATTTAAGCTTGGAAAAAAACGATATGAACTACTTCCATCATGCTGTCCTCGGGAAAAAAAAACAAAACTTTTTTTTTTTAAACCTTGATTTTCTTTCCTCTGGCTATGTTCAGTGGGCTGACATATTCGAGACCTTGAAGCTGTTTTAAGAAAATCATAAAAATAAATATGTCCCAAATACCAAGTTTGGGAGTAAGTTCAGCGATGGTGCTGACTGCACTATAAGCACTTTCCTTGAGGGGCCGACACAATTACCCATTACATTTAATAAATTACTTGTAGAATGAGGAAATGTAATTTAATTTAGAATCAATTTACCTCCCCAATTTGCACAATTTAACCGAAGGAGGGAACTACTACATCTCTGAACAATGTTCAATAAAGCACAGACACCGAAAAAATTAAAATGTATTACTGACTGGTTTGATACCGTGGAAGTGGGAGGTGGGCAGGGGTAAAAATGTGTTCGAAAATCACTTAGTCGACAATAAAGGATCCCAGCTGGAAATGCGATGTGAAAGCTGTAGAGATGCACTTGTCTTCGACACAGCTTGAGCTCCAGCCAACCATTTTAACTGGCGCCATCCGTCTCCTCCAGGTAATGCAATTAGGTGCCACTAATATCTCAGGATGCTCTTCAAACTGCAAATGTGTTTTGCTAAACAGCAGCCCATAATAACCTGTGACAGCACTCAAAGAGTCGGATTTAAAAAGCCATTGCTTTTGATTGTTTCAATTGATTGTTCTTACAAAAATGCATCTTCAACAGAATATATGAGTCAATAGCAAGGATAGCCAAGGTTTAAATGACTAAGGAGTTCATGGTGGGCAATGTAAGCTATTTCTAACAATGTCAGTAGCTGAAAACTCCTCTCTGGACACAATGTTAGTTTTCATGGCCTGCACACAGGGACAGAATAGGATGTTGGGACGGAAATGTCTGTATACTTACAGTAAGCATATCAATTTCAATTTGGAAATGAGAGCACTGCGACAGATCAATATGTGAAATACGTGAAATTGTGCAAAACAAAATTGTGCCTCTCTCTATGATAAGCAGACAACAGCGAAACAATTACATCTCTTTGTATCCCATGGAAAACATGCAGTCATTACATGAGAGGACCCAGACATTGAAGAGCCTAATTGAGTGCAATGCCATTACTGAATCACCACTAGTATGTATAGAAAGCCACCCAGCCACATGTGAATCACTCTTTTGGTTTAAGATGAGGTCGTGACAATTAGCTTCATGACAATTAACTTCATGTGCAGATCTCAATGAGACCTTTGCTTACTGAATTCATTTTCCAATTGACAATTTGTGTGTGTGTGTGTGTGTGCCTGTGTGCGTGCGTGCGTGCGTGCGTGCGTGCGTGCGTGCGTGCGTGTGCGTGCGTGTGTGTGTGTTAGTGAGCGTGTGTGTTAGTGTGTGTGCGTGCGTGCGTGTATTAGTGAGCGTGTGTGTTAGAGTGTGTTTGTTTGTGTTTGTGTGTGTGTGTGTGTGTGTGTGTGTGTGTGCTGCATTCATTGAAAGCACATTAGCAGCTTTGTGAAAACATAAGATCCTGTGTGTTTCAAATAGCTCCCCCACTGCAAAGCTCACATTACGCCAGCGCCTCAGGAGTAGCGCCGCAGACACGAGAGTGGTTCTGCCAATGTTCATAGAAAACAGCATAATCTTGGGTTAAATCTTTTCACTTCAAGGATTAACTTGAATATCAAAGAGCAGCATGCAATACCACTAAACAGGAGGATAGGAGGACCAGATAACGGTTGTGAATTCCGCTCGAAAGAAGGATCTGCGCCCTTGTTCTGCAACCCCCCCAGGCAACTCCAGGCTATGTCTTGTAAAGGATTACCCCCTTCATATAATGTTCCTTTTTCCTTGCATTGTATGCCTCTTTAAGCACAATTGATAAATTAGATATTCATGCTTGGCTGGAAATGCATTGCAGGAAAACATTTCCCTCTGCCTGGCTTTGTCCTCCAATCTGATAAACAATATCTAATGAACAATATTTACATGAAATATTTGTGGATGTTTTCTGGACATTGTGTCCTACCTCCCAGAGCTAGTTAGGATGGTCTACATATATTTCACAGAGGCAGGTTCTGGAAATTGGTTTGCCCTCCAATAGTATGTTGTACTTCACTTTACAATGCATATTATTTGCCAACTGCATCCAATTCCAAGCTCAAACTTTTTCAAGGCTAGGAAGACGAATATTTCTTGTTTGAGAAGCATAATCAACAGGGCCTCCTGGTAATTAGTTTTTTTTTCTCTCAGACTGTGAGGAAAAGGATTTGAAGACTATTTATGACTTAGCACACAACTTTGATCTATTTTCTGTGCTTGTAATTTATTTTCAAAATGGCTACAAGACATTGGATATCCAAGGCTATACTGAGGCAACTGCTTCTGCTAATATTTTTACATAACTATCAGGAAAATACCCCAGTGCATTAACATGCATTTATTGCACATGATATCACACTATAAAGAGATCTTTGAATCTGCAATGAATTCCCACTGTACGATTACATTTCTTTACCAGCGGTTACCTTCATTATATTCAGAGTTGATTTATCCATCATTGTCAACCAAATGGCTAAACACAATTTGACTAAATGGCAGAGAGATGTGACGTCTATTATCTGATCACAAAATATCAAATACATGTTTTTTTGTTCAGAGATCAACTAATATTGCGGAAATGGACGTTTGCCAATTTAAAATATCTACAATCCACGCAGAACTCATCCCAACCCACACAATGAGTGGCAAATGGCTGTTTCATATTCAAGGAAATCTAGAGATCTTTGTCTTCATCTGTGATTCCCATCTGCCTTCTCATTTGGACTATAATGATGCTATGAAAAACAGATAGTCTACTACAGTTGGACTTAAGTGGAGCAGATGTTAGGAAAACTTTTGGTCTGAATAAATTACATTTGTCTTTGTCTCCCCTTTTCTCATGGACAGTACTTAATTTGGTAAATATCGCTTTGAAGCTGCATCTCTATGACAACATGCCAGACACTGGTATTAATTGCGGCAAAATATGCCAACTAGTAGTTAATCATAACTATTCTGTCCAGTTTTGAAGTCAGAGAGGGCTCATAGCTTTCTCATGTCCAAGCTGCTAAATTATTCATGCATTTTAAGTCATTTTGGGCAGCTTAGCGGAGCTGCCAGTGAGGATGGTGATACGGAGCCAAAGTCAAATCCGATCCATGTGATTTGTCGAGCCCACAGCCCCTCCCCTTGCATATTGCTGTGCCACTCCCATTTCCTACCACCTCCCAGCCCCCCTCCTCCCCCTCCTCCTTCTCCTCCTCCTCCCTTTGTCTGTGAACCCTGCTCAGTCATATGCCTTTGTTTCAACTCCCATTGCCTCCAGACCATGTAAATGAATTTGGCACTTGATGTTTGAAGAGGGAGATGAAGTAAAATTCCCCAAGTGCAAAAATCAAACAGATAAGAGGCAGGATTTCTCACTTTGCAGGGGAATGTATGCCTTGGCTCTCCCACTGCCTTTTAAGTCTGCGCTTTAAAGTTAAGCAGTCAAGGACAGTTAGTTTTGAAAGCTCCTAATCTACACAGCAAAAAGAAAAAAAAAATATGTATTGATGGACCTCTAGCCTGTTTCGAGCCCCTCTACGGCCCTAATGTGAGACACCCATGTTTACAAGGCTAAGAGACTAAAAGAAAGCTGTGTGGCTTTACTATGAACTGAGGGGGTACAGGTGTCATGAATAAATTACATTAGTCAGTGATGCAGCAATTCTCTGCAGAGTCCTGCCTCGGTGCCCTATAGCATGCCAGGAAAGCCATCATAGATGGTCAATTCAAGTTCACTTCAGTGCACTGCCCTATGGAATTCGGCTTCTCTAAAGTCATTCTATCGGGAACACCTACTGTAGGCAGTGGGTTATTCAAATAAATACATTGTACCAAGAATGTGTCTCCCAGTGGTCCCAATAATAAAACAGGTGATTTGTATTGCAGTATACATAACATATGGTGTGTATATATTGTAATTCGATGTAAAACACTGATAGTGTTTCTTTTATTATTACAGCATGACACAAACGATTTCTCTTTATCCTGTTCCATCTGTACAGGTTTTCCGTAAGGGATAACAGCCGCGGAGGTGTCCGCTATGATATAACGATTCTAATGGCAATATCAAGTGAATTGTGGCGAGGGGTAGTTATGCTCTTACATTCTAATAGGGAGAAATCTCTGTGGGCCATCACTTTTTTGACAGCAAGAGCTGTACCTGACCTATGCTATTCTGAGGCTGAGTCGCTCTGAGATTCTCATGTAGAAATGACAAGCCTCCCATGGCCCTCTTGAGAAGGCCAAGATGGAAAGCTACTCTCATGTTTTTTCCCCCTTAATCTCTCAGGGCAGCCATGATCTCATGTTAGACATGCTTCCCCCCAGCATAAAAGCACACTATGTCAGGGCAATGAGGACAACACTGGGAAAAAAATCCATTTTTTTCCCAAACTGGTTAAATATTAATTACAAAGGCGAGGAGAGTCGAGTGAACAGAATTATATAATCTTGGCTTCCAAACGCTTTCAAAATGTGCTTTGTGCTATGATATCCAAACCCTATCCTACCTTGTTGTTCCCTCATGAAACAAATGTGTGTAAATTCCATGGCAGTTCTCTCTCTACACACCACAGTGCAAGGGCAAGAGCAGTGGAGCTCCCAGCAGCAGCAGCAGCAGCAGCAGTGACATCAGTGTGTTTCTCTCTGTTGTCAGCACTGACAGAGGGAACAGAGCAACATTCGACACGGGAGCTTGAGGATATTGTGCTACGGTCATCAGTTATACTATATGGCCACGGCACTGGTCAGCGCAGACAGGACACTTAAAAGTTACAAAAGCCGGGGATGACTTTCAAGGCCTAATAGGGTGAACAGGAGAATAGAGACATTTTGAGGGAAAAGCAGAAAGCAAGAGCTCATAAATCTCCGCATGCAGGCACTGACAGGAGCCTGACACACATTGTGTAGTTCGCTGTGCCTCTCGTTCATCCATTTTGTTGCCATTAGTATACATACAGAACCCACTGGATAGAGCGATTCTGAAGGAAACTGCCTGGTGGCAGTGGGAAGTGCAGAAATATATTAGCTCAATCTACCATTGGGAAAAATAGTGAGAAATATATATAAAAAATGGAATTGGCAATGCTCATCCACATCAAAATATTCATTCACATTTAGAGCGCTTGGAGCACAGTCATTGTCCAATGTTTACAATAGACTGCAAAAATACCCCCCACTGGAACCAAACTGCGGTCGATGTGAGCAGAGGGTCAAGCAAATGTGGTATGTCAGTGTGACCTTAATCACATTCAGGTTCAAGCCAACTCAGGTTTCACTTGTGAGCCTTATTTCAGGTCAGTGCCTCAAAGTCAAAGGAGGCCAAAGTCATTATCTCAGGGAGGAGAACACAATCACCCAGACAATAAAATGAGGTCTGTTCACACAATTCAGTGAAGTGTTGTCCGTTTCCTCGGGCTACACACATGTGCATTCACCACTCCCGTGCAGTCTGTGCTAATCTACGAAGTGAATTATCTGGAATAATTTGCTCAACAAAGCCTTCCTTTATCTCGGTCCTCCACAGGCACACATATGAAAGGAGAGCATGACAAAAGAAAGACATCCTCGGTGCAACCTACAGAGAATAACAGAATAAAACCGTACGACGCGCACGGGTCAGACATGCAATCCATGCGGGGGTTCCTTTCCCCCCGTATATCTGGTAAATTTAAGCAGGGCTGCATAAAGGTCTCTCTGGCTGGTGAGAGGCGCTCTCTGCCATCTAATCACTCCTCTACAGTCTTGATTTGGAACCGCTGGGCTCTAAATCAGGTTAGACAAACCTGCCTGCCTAGCAGCAATCTGGCTTCTCCATTTTAATTATCACAGATTGGCCATGAATTTACTGATCGGGGGCCGACATCTTCCACTGGCCCTTGGCTGGCAGACCATCTCCAAGTACTCCTCCTCTTTAGTGTCTCACTGTATGGAAAGCAGAGGCTTCGCCAGTCGATTTGGTCGGGGCTTCTGCCACAAATGTTTTGCTAAGTTGACTATGAAATCATCATTCTGATCATGCATTGAAACCTTGAGATGAGATGGACCAATTCATTAATCTATACAAGTAGGTCCTCTTCCTGGCCTGCATGCAGCAGAACCAACTTGAATGTTATACAGTACCTTATCATAGAACATCATTTGGAACATATAGGCTACATGGAGCACACACGAGAGAGCGAGAGAGAGAGAGAGAGAGAGAGAGAGAGAGAGAGTCCCAGGGTTAGGCATGTCATTGTTTGCATTTGGTAGAAGAAATGTATCATTAAATTATAAAGGCAACAAGGACAAGGAAGCAGCAAGGACAAGGACATGGAGTTATGCTGCTATCGTCATTTACACATTCAGGTTAGTTATCAGCCTGCCATGCACATAATTTAGTTATATAAGCGTATAGTTTGGAGCTGGCCAAACAGTGCTGGCCTGTACTTTGCCTTTGTAGAATCTAATTTTGCTATTCAAAACATCACTCTGTTTTTAATAGCAAACAGAAATGTCAAGATAGCAACAGATCAGTACATCCTTTAATTGTCAAAAATGGTTGCCTGTCCATAATATTCAATCAATGTGGCACAAATGAGTTTAGAGTTGGTGGATTAATTCATCAAAAGTGATCAGCAAGGGCAGGCAACATGGGAAATATGAGAACCTTTTAGACTCTATGGGCTATGCACTGAATGGTTTCAACTGCTATAGGCCCCCGATGGAGAGAGAGAGAGTGGTAGGAGCTACTGTTATTGGATTTATTAATGGGTACTATAGATACAGTGTGTGTAGTTGTAGTGAAGTACCCGCTATCTCAGACAACCACTGTTTCAAAAAAGTATGTGACAAAATAAATAACCTGTACAACGCACAGATCAAAAGCATGCTCCAGTGATTTATGAGAAACGCAATGTACACGATCAATAGGAATTAATTGGTGTCCTTTCACACCTTCTGCTTCAGAACACCCCGATCCTTACATTCTGACACACTCCACACATCATATTAGCTGTATTTGGCTGTTCATATTAGCAGACCGTAGATAATTATTGTGTGGGACGAATAAAATTATCAGCCCATGTTCTTGGCTACTGCACACTGAGATCTGCTCCATCCTCCACCCATGGCACTACAGATGCATTGTCCTTTACAGACAGATTGCAGCCAAAGCTCTCTTTTAAATGCAGTGGGGCTTTAAACACAAGCAACCATTCTCTAGCTGAATGCCTGTCTTACAATAGTGTAATAACTCTGTAAACTGTGATGCTCTCTGAACAAAATTGTCGCATTAAAGATACATAGATCTAGATATTGCCAAAATGTGTCACCACTCTACTTGAGAGGTCTGATGTCAAAATGATGGTAAATATACTGAGGCAATAGCTGGGCTTTGTTTATGAAAATAAATACCGTCTTTCATCTCAGAAGTGCCTTAAAATAAACATCCATTCCATTCCTCAGGATATCACATACATTCTGTCATGGCATGTTAGATGCCTTTGAGGGAACTTGCTTTAAAAGATACAGTGAATGTATAAAAAACTCTCAAGACTTATAGATTTTTCGACAACAAAAAAAAAAATAGCCAATACAAAAAATGAAATCTGTGGGCTAGTGAGTTAAACAATGGCTTTGAGAATGCTTACTCAGCAAGAGCGAGGCATCTGAAGAGCAGTAGGTTCACAAGGGCACCTCTCTGGGGTTGGCAATCTGTAGAACAGCGTGTCTCATATGCCCACGGTGCCTGAAACCGCTGCCTTTCACAATGCATATTGCTTAGATGTCCTATAAATATGATATACATTTTGAAGAAACATAAAGAGAAAAATGCCCAGTGACATATGGCAGGATGTAAGTGATTTTGGCCAGCCAAGACTTTGAGTAAAACCTGCAATAAAATCAGAATTTGACTAACATTTTACATCCTCTAAATTCATCAAAGCATTAATGCATGATTAATGTACTTTTGTTACCAGTTCATTTCTCTCCCACTATAGCCTTGCATTATTCCAATACATGGAAACTAGCGTCGTAATTGCCTGTCTCGATGCTAAACGGGCCGTCCACTCTCATTTGCTCTCATCCTGAATGGGCCTGACAGCCTGTTTCATGGGTCAGACTGAAGATAAGGAGTGACAGATGGCACTGGCTGACCAGTTCCTAGTCCAGAATCTTGGTCCAATTAAAACATCTTGATGGGCTAATCCTTCTCAAATGTGAACTGTTTCATACTCTGAAAATGTAAAGTTAGGGCTGGTTACAAAGACAAGGCAAACACCTCTCAGGCTTGCCTGTTCTCTTTTGCTGCTCTAAGCGCTAATTAATCAATGCTCGGGGCTAATTAGACAAAAATGCCTTTGTTGCAGACACCAAGTTGTGATTGAAGAGACTGCCAAAAGCCTATGGTGGAGAGGAAGAGGAGGGTAGCAGCCGTGATCTAATTCGGTTTGTGTGCAGAGGTGGGGGTTAAGGCCGCGGAACGCAGTGCGCACAATGCTACATTCTGCTAAGACACAAGGGAGCACGTAGAATGCTGCAAAACACTGTCCATTCCAGAGATCTGGACAGCTGTATTCAAACCAGTTCCTTCAATAAGACAAGTGGTAGGGACTGTTCACAGGAATCTGTTTTTTTTCTTCCGCTGTTCAGACAGTGACTGATGGAATTTATGGTGACGGCTGAACGTGACGTGACTTTTTACGAGTCCGACAGCAAGCCTATTCTGTGTAGTGGTCAACATATTGTGGGGGAGTGAGGTTCAAAAAGCTTGTTCTAATTGGGCTTCCCTCGTGGGAGATCTACTCCATGTCAGATGTGGAATGTCCACTCAACAACAGAACAGAGGGTGTCTGAGGCCCAGTGATTAGCACCCTGCCCAGTTAATTTTAGCAGGGTTTGGAACGGGACTAATCGGGAATTAAGGGCCGACATCCACTCTAAACCGCCTTCTTTACGCATTCGCAGGGGATACTTTCGGGATGAAAAAAAAGGCAATTGTCTGCTGTCTCCGATTATCCCCGGGAAAGCCTATAATCTGGCTGAAAGTACTTAAGGAGTCAAGCAGCAAAATAAACAACATTGATTATCATCCACTGTTCTTTTTCCCCGTTGTGGACGGAGGAGGAAGTTCAGTTACTCCTGCCCCCCTTCCCGCCATCTGCTTCGGCAAATGTCAAGGCCGGGTAAATACCTCTGAGTCCTCTGTCCAAACCAGATTACCAGCTATTCTAAAATGGGCTTGGCTCTTATCGTCTCCCAATCTCTTTTACACAAGTAAATCAGCATTCCGTGCCGGATTAGCGATATTAAATTGGTCAAAGACAAGGCTCTCGACTGTGTCTTTAAGTCAGTCCCCATCAAGCTGACAAGAACCAACCTCTGACCACCCACCAATCGCCACTTAAGAACTCACGAAGGCTCTCGCATCAGACACGCCTAACTTCTTCCTGAAAAGAAGCAGCATCTCAGTCTTGGCACTGTCTGGAAAATAAATCACCATTTCTCCATCTGTTATGAAAGTAGGCTACACACAAAAAAAGTAACTCAAAAACTTTTAGGGGCAATGCTCAAAGCCCAAAGGTCGTCAAGAGAGGGTGCATTAATGTGCTAATTCGTGTCACAACATAATTAGGTCAATTGTATTAGGACACTAGGAGCCCAGTCATGCTATCACATAAGAGCGCTTTAGAGTCTACGGTCACATACCAGTCTGTCAACAATCCCCGCTAGATACGCTTAAGACCAACACACACACACACACACACACACACACACACACACACACACACACACACACACACACACACACACACACACACACACACACACACCTTCATCAATATGACACTCTTTCAACTGCTGCCCCAAAAAGCAAGTACAGTATAGACAAAACCAAACTCCGTACAAGCTCCCTAAATTAAATTTTGATCCCTATTGGAGGAAAGTGCATTTCTAAGATAGCTTCCTGGTGGAGATTATGATGGAACAACATTCACTGTAGATGAAATTCTTGGAGAATTTAATCCAAAAAAAAGGAGTCTCTTTCCAAACAACACAAAGCTTGTAAGGCTTGTTCATCCATAAAAAAACAACAATGTATGACAACCATGCTCAAAAGCGATTTGTAATCACTGTATGTATTTGAACACCTAGAATGTCCCCTGTGAAGGTTAGAGCCCTCCAGGCCCTTGCTTACTTACTGCTAAAAATGGACAAAGGAATCATAAGCTGTGCTGCCACTGACAGACTGGAGAACTGCAGAGCAAAGCTACAGTGCAAAGCCACAGGATAAAAATATATATGTGGGTCATAAATCCATGCTTCCTAAAATACCCCAAATGTTTTCTATACGCTGTACACTATGCTTTATTTGATCACTGGAGCCATGTTGGCCATAGAGGTACTTGATGTCTCCACAAGACCCCATGCTGGCTTTTGCTGTGATTTGATTAGTACACAAAAAGGTACACTGCCTCGGCAAAGGTATGATTGAATTATTCAGTTTGGCAGAGATTTGGCAGCAGTTTGTCTGGAGTGCTGCCTTGAGTGCAAGAAAGCAGCAAGGAAGCATCTTCCTGTTTCCTGCGCCATTGCACAGACCATGCATAAATAGCTGCACACACAGACCATCAGCACACCTTAGGGGCCTGAACACATTTCTCTCAGCACACACACACACACACACACACACACACACACACACACACACACACACACACAATCCCAGTCCCAGCTACTAATTCCCCAGTGCAACAGATCATTTACAACAATGGATGACTTCTCTAAAATCTTCTTCTGTCTGCCCCCATGTGCCCCTATCCCATGAGCTATGAGTGATGTGATTCAGAGAGCTGGATTCTATCCATACAAAATTAGAGAGTTTAGTTCAGGTTGAAGGTCTGAATTCTCACCTAAAACTTTAAATGTACCCCACAGCAGAGTACTTTTTTCCTTCCCCAGAAAGAAAAAAAAGTCATTAGTTATGGAGTGATTAGTTTCAGAGTGAATACTTCCAATGATTTCCCTCAGGTGTCCATCTTAGTTTTGTAGCTATCATCGTCCAAGCTCCTGTAGGTTTGAATGCCACGTATAACACTCTACCACACATATTATAGGTTTGTACTGCCTCACAAAGCAGTGTTTCATAACATATATCCGCAACTAGTGCTATAACACAGTGGCCTTCCCAGTGTTCCATCTATGTATGATTCTGAACAAAAGCAGCAACAAAAATGCCGCTTGACTTTTCAGGCCGATGAAGTGAAAACTAGTCCACTTCTACGGCGTGGTGGCCTTGGCACCTTGAGGACATCATTCCCCCCACGCCCTACGCTATGTGTACTAATGCTGCAGCCGCATCGGAATTAATACGATGTCAAATGTATTCATGCACACCACGCAGACAACAGTCTAGCAATAATAATGCAGTTCATGCCCAGGTGATTTCCTATATCTATGCCATCGTGCTTGTACAGTATGTCACAGCTGGTGAGGTTTTTTAAATCCCAAGCATTATGCTTATTGCTATACTGTGCTATGATTCATTCTTTAATGAGGTTTCACATTTTATATTATGCAGCCATGACGAAAGATATACTATATATGAGAATTGCTGGCAATTCACAAGAGACTATCGGAGCAGGCGCTTGTAAATACATATTATGGTGTTTATTTTATTTTGAGAAGGTAGCAGAATTGCCATGTACTTAATAAATAGAAAGCAAATCATACAGATACAAATCCACGATGTTTTTGTGTGTGTACAGTATGTGTGTGTGTGTGTGTGTGTGTGTGTGTGTGTGAGGGGGCGGACTTGAAGAGAATGAGGAGGCTGTTCTCAAGTGATGAGTGTGTGTGTTCTTATTGTGTTAGTCTGTGCATTATGGGTAATTGATGTTACAATTTATGATCATATTCTTGGCTGGTTGGATGTAACCCAATACATAAGCCTCATAAATAATGGACACGTATGAATGAATATGGCAAGGAGTGAAAGATTCCCTGGCTCCTGCCTATATCAGTGCTAACCCTTCACTCGCCACATGGAATGTAAAAATGTATAGAATGTAGCAGGGAAAGTTTTACAATAAAGTACGTGGACAGAATCCGTATCTGTATTTATGGAGTTCTTGACAGATTTATGGTTGTGTGATATTCAGATGCAATCAAATGTGTGTATGAAATCCTTTATTTGGAACTTCATGTGCAACATATTCAAGATGCGATATAATCTTTGAGGATTTGGTGAGACTTAATGAAAAAACAGCATTCCGTCGTCATGAGTATGGCACATGCACGATGACTCACATAACGTGTGCAAAGTGGGGTGCCAGGAAGGTGTGAAAATCCTCTGGTCTATGGTTTGCACACAGAGGGCCATGATTCAAAACACTATGAGCTCCATTTGAGATCCTAATATTTTATGAGCGAATTTCCAGGTTTACATTTAGCTATTAATAGAAGGCTGACATTTGCACACCCTCTTTGAGAGCGATGGGCATACTCAACTCAGTTGTGTACCATTTCCGCTAATCACCAAGGACATACTTCCCTCAGGGGAAATGATTAGCTCTCTGGCCGTGCAATATAAAGCAACTTTGATAAGCAATTAAATTATTCCTATTGCCTCAGCCTCTTATCTTCTGTCCTTTTTTTTCTTGTGGTCTTTTTGCATCGGTTTCTTTGAAACCCACTAACTCGAGGGCTATATGACTGGCTAAACGGTGGTCACACAAAGAAGCCTAGTCAGACTTGAGATTTAACATCATTTTTTAGAATAAATACACTAACCTCAATGTTTCTTGTTTAACTACAACTACAATGTGGCCATTAGTATCCAATGTTATTGAATTGCAACAAAACCAACGCTATGTACAAAGGCTAAATGTACACTTTAGCCTTCAAATTCATTGATGGGCAATGCAGCAGGAAACACAAAGTCCACAGCACATGAGCTAAAACTAATTTAATAACACAAACATGGGTGGGTAAGAATGAGCCTGGTTTGTGTTCACACTCAGACAAGGGAGCTCCATCAAACTTCCATCAAAGTCACAAAAGTTCCACAAAACATCTAAATGATTTCATGTTGGACCTCCTGTACAAGGCCCTTTGTCTCCCCTATAGTGTAAATTGTTTTGGCGCTTGTTTCTAGAAAGTTTTGTTGGCTAACTTCTGTTGCAAGCTTGGTCAGTAAAACTGTCATTCGCAGATTTGTTTCAAGAAAAGGTAGCTCCAGCGCTCCACCAAAAACCTGGTTGGAGAGTTTGGTGATTGAAACGACAGCTTGAGAGCATTAGTTGCAATATAATGTAATATAATATAAATGTAATATCGTCCATGGATATGTGCTGTTGAACCACATAGTACCCACAACTGTTTCTAGAAAGAAACAGCAGGTGTAATAACGTAGATTGTAGATAACGTAGATTGCAACAGAGGTAAGACAAGTTGCATTCACAGCATCCACTCATTCACACTACACTGTGCAATACAAAGTGCACTACTCAGTAAATAGTACACATTTAGCATACTCACTCACTGACCTAGTGCACTAGCACAGGTAGTGAATGAATATAAAGGAATTTTGAACGCATATACCCTCTTACCACAGAACTACTGCACATGAGCATGAATTAGGACACAACACAAACATTGTCTGACACATTATAAGTTGTTATGGTACTACAGTGGTATAGTGGAACAACAGAACTTGCTATTTTTGACCGAACTATGACACTTTCTAGAAACAGTTGTGGGTACTATGTGGTTCAGCACTGATTTTGTCTTTTCTAGAAACGAGCCCCAGTTTGTGACTTGAAATGTGTTGTTTTCTCCATTGTACAACAATTATTGAACCCAGTTGTCAGATATAGTTGAACCATTGTGATTGACTCAACCCATTTAAGATCGATTGCACCCTGCTTTGACTCAAAGAAATCAACAAATATAGGTATCCCTACATATTCTCACAATGTGCTGGTGCTCGAAGCTGTTCGCCATGCTTGTTGCAAAATTCATAGATCATATGGGTTTATGTGCCCTCCTGCTGCTGGTGGTGAAACTAGTGAATGTAGGTGAATTTGAAGTATAATGCTTGAGTAACTATTAAAAAGAAATAGTTTTTGAGAGTTTTTTTTTTAGCAGTCTGCATAAGCATCTTTTGTAGAGTTCAGTGTATATTCAGTATGATTGTATACTTATTAAAGAATCTGTCCACTACTTTGGATAGAAGCTATCCAGTTTAACATAATTCAGTTCAACTCCAAGCTATTATCAAGACAGTTACCTGTTATTGTTATGAAAGCATGATCATGCAATTCTAATGATTATATGGTGAGAGATGCTGTACAATGTTGTGGAATTACACCGTGTTAAGAAATGACTCGTAGGAATATGCAATACAATGCAAAAGACTTTAATAAAGCTCAGAAGCCCAAAACATACATCAACAAAAAAAAAAATAACATCATACAGTTTTACTTCACATGTTGGCAAATCAAAGAATAGTACAAAGATAATTTAAGGTGCATAACGTACTTCACATTTGACATAAGTGATGGTGTCCAACCCCCCACTATTACAAAAGCTCTGTATATATATTTCCTTTTAATTTCCAAAAAAATTCAGGCAAGTCTAATATTTTTTACATAGTGCTAAATTTCTATAGATGGGGGTGTAAAGGTTATCCTTATAGCATCATAATGTACTTGATATCATAATGGTGTCTGAAAGTTATGCCAGAAGTTCTTTTTTTTTTGGTAAAGAATATCAACACTGAGGTCAAACATAACCCCTGAAGCCTTTTCTTCTACCAACGGAATCAGTATCCATACCAGATAAATGCTGACCTTATTAAACCAACGTGTGACCCATCGGTCCAATAAATAAATAAATAGATAAATAAATATATCCAGGATGAAAGTTTAGAGGTTTTCAGTAATGAGGACAAAATGCCACTGTGTTCTGCCTCAAAGTAACTTAAACAAGGGATGTGCTTGTGTGGTGTGGATCCCTATGGTTACTTTATTGCTGATAGTATGATGCCTGGATACTCTACTCGTTTTGGTGTTCAATAGACTTTGTCTTCTAATCCTTTTTGAATACATAATACATTGATTGAAATATGTGCGCATATCAAAGTATTTCTCCTTAAGCCTTGCACATCTCATAGACTGCCTGAGCTTTTCCGTTTTGGAATCGATTAAACACATCCCACAGGTTAAATCAGCTTTGATTTCATAGTCTGACTACTACACACAAACATGTAAAGGTCAGACTTGGTCTTCCTCTATACTGTCATACACAAAGAGCTTTTGATTATTAAGCAAGGATCCAGTCCCTTGTGATTGTGGCTTAGTACAAAGTATTAAAACTCGTTTCATTCATTTCATTTCAAGTCCCAAATGACAAACTGAAGCATCCAGTCACACTGTTGCACGAACACTTTAGTGTGGTGTAGCTTCCTATGGACAGCCATGCACTGAAATGATAGCCACACTCTACACTTGCACTCAAGGCCCAGTCACTAAGAGTCAAACAAATCTGTCGTCGACAAAATGGCACCGTCTGACATAAGCAGAAACAGTCACCTATAGCTCCATACACAGAAGAGCCTTAGAGTATAGCCATTTACTTAAGTCTCTCAGCAAACCCACGAGGGGCAAACTTAGTGGTAGGAGCAAGTGATATAAAACAACCACCAGGTAGGTCAATGTTTTCACAAACTTTGTCCAAGTGTTTTTTTTTTCCCTAATTCATCTTTTTTTGCAAAACAAGGCAAACAGAGTCAATAGACACAGACAATCATGACTGTGTTAAGTATACAGTTAAGTACATTTATCTACATAAACATACTATACAATTCTCCTTTAAATTCCTATGCTTGATATGGGTGAAATATGTGGGAGAAGTACTCCAAATAGTCATCTAGTGCCCTAACGGTGACACTGATAAGTGCAGACAAAAGATTCGACAAAGAATTTTTTTTTTCAAACCTTCTACTACAACGCTAGCAGATTGCACAGGCAACAAGCAGGCAACAAGATGTGTCAAGTCTGTTCAATTAGTCTTTCATTCCTCTCTAGGTCTTGTTTGAGGCGGGTAGAGAACCTGTACAGTATGGGGTTCACCTCTTCAGTCACAGCCTTCCTCTCTCCCTCACTCCCTCTCTTTAGGAACTGGCAGCTAGAGATTGATTTTTATCCTTTGGGAGCGAGTTGTACCTGTGCCACAGAGTGTGCCATACAGTGGTGGTTTCAGTGCCGTCTCCTGTAATATAGAGAGACAGACAGATATAGGGAGATTGCAATTACAATGTCATCTCGGCAGCTAAGCGGCAGTATGCATACTCTGGCATAGGATAATAATAACATTAAATTAAATTATATAAAAAAACCTCTCTCCCTGCTTACATATATTTACATATGCATACAGTGAATTTGAGTGAGAGAAAGTGAATAAAAAAAAAACGGATGAGGAAAAGAGCATTTTTCAAGGGACAAACTACAAAGGGCATTTTTCCATGTCAGATTCCCTTGAAGAATGCTGCTGTCTGCCTTATCGGCTGGTGCATTTTACTAGTCACTGCATGCAGATTTACACAAACGTTTCAGCTATGAATTTGTCTTTATGTCCACCACAGTATAGCAACACTCACCCTCCTCTGCCTGAAAATGGCGTTTTTATCTGGGCATCTGCACTACGCTTCTCTAACTGGATCCATACCGAAATGTGTGTGTGTGTGTGTGTGTGTGTGTGTGTGTGTGTGTGTGTGTGTGTGTAATGCATTGATTCATGTCCAATGGTACCGTCAAAATTCAGAATTCACATAGTCTATCGCTGCTGCTAACCTTTCAGATTTAAATGAACACATGCTTATTTTATTATGTCTACAGCGAGGAGCTTCTGGTGACTGAGCTGATGCTGACTACTGTTCTGTTATCTCAATTTTCTCACCTCATTTTGTGTTGCTGACAGAAACTGGTTGATACTAGGTTGTGCAAAATTGTGTCTCTAAGTCTTATTAGAAGGCTAATACTCCTTGAAAGTAACCCAATAGGCCCCTGGCCAGCGGTACTGTAGGACACAACCTAATCTGGGTATCAAATTGGTTTGCTGTTCCCTGTACTGCTATTATCAACAACCTATCTACAGTATATATTTTATGCATGCAAACAGTGATAAGCATCAAGGAAAATAAAGTGAAATATGTTCTGTCAGAGCTTGTGGCAAATTAATCAGCTGCAAGGCTTTTCTGTTCACAAGATAGAAAACCTTGAGGAAATTGTTCCTGACAGGGCAAAGACCTCTTTAGTATATGTAAAATAACAATCAATTTGTAACAAGAACATATTTTACCTTGTTGCAGTTTATTCCCTGTGCAATATGCATTGCTTTTACACCAACTACTGACTAGGTAGCTTCTAGGTAAATGACAAGACAGCCATCTGGCTAAAGTAGTGTAAATGTTTGCAGAATTGAAAAGTTTGATTTTGCTGAGACAAGATCTTCTTCCCCGGGGGCTTTTTTTTTTTAAGCGGCACTTCTGTACGACACGCCTGTGAACGCTTCACTTGTGTCATCTTATTTAGATTCATCCATCAGCGCGCCAAACTACCAAAACACACTTCTAACAGATAAGAGGAGGCTCGCTGAATGCACAAGGAGCTCTTGAATGGGGTCACGAGTAGGTTACTGTGACACACAGAATGACCTGGAAAAAAACACCAGCTCTGCCAATACGATGCAAAAACATAGATCCTATTGGCTTTTATGCTCCTGCATTTGCGTTTGCTGCGTCTGAGATCAGTCAAGCAGGGTGGGGGCTTATTTGATCTGCCACAGCTAAAGCATGTAGTCAGACGGAAGCTACCCATCACCGGGGGGTGATGCTGGGGGGGGGGGGGATTGGGGGGGGGGATTGACCTCTAAAATCACCGACTGAGAGGAGTAAGAAAAGAGATAAAAGAAAAGCAGGGTGATGAGTAGAAACGGCGAAGAGAGGGAAAGAGGCTCTCGTGACATTACATCCTGAGTCCTGCAAATGGACCTCTTTAAGTATTACGAGCCTTATGGCGCCATAAATGGGTGCCGCTCGCAGATGCATTTTGACAAGCCTCTTTCTTCAGTCGCCGTGTCCCTGAGTCGTTACGTGCAACATTCAGATGACCTTCATCTGCGCGGATTTCAAGGAAAATCACTTCCTATTACCCCGGCTACTGTTTCCTCACAAACACAGGCCAGTACAAACATCAGCTACTCCACTCCAGTCCCTGTGCTATCAAACAGACTTTGAACATCACAAGCTATTAAATATTAACCATATTGAGCGCTGGCATTCAGCATCCATGTTGTCAGGGAACTGCTCATCGCTGATCTTAACTCCTGTCATGGAAACAACATCAGAGGTCCAACTGCGCTGTACTATTGGTTGTTAATTCAATTCATGATGATGTTCTGTATAAGCAAGCATGTATAGGTGATATGCAGTGATACCGTATACTAACTCCTACAGTGTAGCCTAGTTCTGTTTAATTGTCTATGTGTTCGGAGACACATGTTTAGAATAAGCCATATATAACCCGTATACTAATAAATCACATTGTTTGGTGCCATAAGATGTTTATGTTAATGTTAATGTAATGGGGTAAATATAAAAAAATGATACTTCTGTTTTTTCTTATTCTTATTTTATTTATACTGAACTAGTTGTATGAAGCAAGAACATATGTCTGGATGTAGCATTAGACTCCACAACTATTAATGTTTCACTTGTACATCACTGCTCAAGCACAGTGTCTCGTCTGCCATGCCGTGTTTTCTCTAGGGATCTCCAGAGCTTTCTGTGCCTCATCATTGTACAGCTTGTGCAACATGAATGGGTGCGAATGACTGTCTGACAAGACAGGAGTTGATCTCAACACCTTCGGATTTAAATGTGCCTATATATGTGACACTGAATGCGCCTGAATGAAATCTTCAAAAGCCATTTCAATAAGTGTTCATGCTCTGATTATGGGAAGCACTGCATTATCTAACGAAAGAGCTCTTACTACTAATACAGGCCATTAAATTTGCCATTAAATCAGTCAGCCCCCATTATCGCCCCAAAACATAAAGTCTCATTTTGTTGTGCACTCGGGACATGTTGCGGTGTGTGTACTGATAATGTAAAAAAAGAAATGGCAGCATAATTTAGTCTTAAGCACGCCGGTCAAAAAGTCATTTGGACAATTTGAAGAGAAGTATTACAAACATAAACTGATTTACATGTTGTTGTTTTTTTCTCTCTGTAATCTGTCTAGGAAAGGTTTTACATGTAATGAACCGTGGCTGAGCATAGCTTTCGCATGGTTTTGAAATGAGAGGTGGATGGAGAGAAAGGAATATCAACTCTGTGTGGGTGTCACCCTAAATTACCATGCACACAATGTGGATATACTATAATTTGCAAGAAATATGCAGAGAAGGATTTTCTGCTCTAGGGATGAGAGATCTTGAGAAACCAGACCCATAATGTCAGAAGGTAAAAGAAATACAGCCTTTGACTCTACGGGATGAGGAGCAGGTGTGTGTGTGTGTGTGTGTGTGTGTGTGTGTGTGTGTGTGTGTGTGTGTGTGTCTGTGTGTGCATGTGTGTGTGTGTGTGCGTGCGTGTGTGTGTGTGTGTGTGTGTGTGTGTGTGTGTGTGTGTGTGTGTGTGTGTGTGTGTGTAAATGTGAGTGAGGTGCCATTGGACAGTGGTGGGTAATTAGGAAATGAACTACAGAGTCAAACAGAATGCATTAGACCATTACACCATCTTCAACAGATCCACCTGAATGTCACATTAGAAACCTTCATCTAATGACTCTACTCAGTGACGACATCAGTAACAGTATGTTGTTTTGTTTGTATACATGTATACTAAACTAGGAAACTAACTACATGTATTTCCTTTGGACGCCAGTCAAAAGAGCTTTGGCTGGTAAAAATGGATGGTTCTGAAAGTGATTACTAAATCCCACTCGCCCTCATTGGAGTGTCTCAGTCCCACAGCTAGGGCTTAACCTTGATCTCTGTGACCCCAAATTGCGCGCTTTTGTCTTTGTTCTGCTCCGCGCGGGCCGCAACGGCGGTGTGAGGCCGTTCTTGTCACCTCTGATTTACATTTATTCCCCTCGCCTGCTTTTATTTATTAGCCACTTTGCATCTGGCATATCTCTTCGGGAATCCTGATCTGAGTTGCGCCAGTATTGAAATAAACTTTTGCCTCATTAGTGCTATCTCCTAGCCTCTGAGCTTGGCAATGGTTCATGTAGAGCACAATGAAAACAAAGGTTGGAGAATATGCTTGTTACTCTCTTTATGTTTTTCTCTTATTTATACTGTATGCAAAGAGAGAGAGAGATAGAGAGGTAGATAGATAGATAGATAGATAGATAGATGAGTATACATCCACACACCCACACAAGAATATACTGTATCAAACTTATCAGATGGGTTCAAAGCAGCTATTGTGCTTAGTACATTTGTGAAATGTAAATAGGTTGTAATGCTGCCCAGGGACTCTTTGCTTATCTATTAGGCATGTTTGGGTTTTATGTGCCAGTTGGTGGTGACACAATGCATTTTCGTGAGTCAGTTGGAGCTCACTCACGTATCCTAAACCATTTTCTTTTTCTCCTAATTAGACCTTTTAAATAGCAATCCCTTTTCTTTCGAGAGAAAAAAAACACAGAAGCTAAACAGGTCCAAATAATGTCACAATCATCTCCTCTCCCCTTGACACAGTTACTCAACAGTGACTCAACTGAGCAACACAATAGCCCCATTTTCAACACATTCAGCGCTAGCGTATCACTGCCTGCTGTGTGTAGCTGCTAGTGGGGACTGCAACCACAAGCCGTCGTGTTCGAGGACCAAAGCAACTAGCCAAAATAGGGAAATAAACTCCTCACGCCTTATGTGTCACCTCCCCACCTTGGTACAATATTCTTAATATTCACCTCTGATGAAATTCATGCACATTTCCGCCTTTGTGTGGTTTAATCCCCTGACCAGCCCTTCCACCCCCCTTCCTGGCTGCCACCTTCCAACCCCACTCTTATCTACAAACGGACAGTAAAAGGGGGAGTGGGAGGGGGAGCAGTGTGCAGGCTTAAAAAGGAAGTCATGAATTACCTGTCGGGTGTGGATTTGCCCAGGAGTCTTGAAACTCCCTTGACAGCTGCACTCTGAGACACTGTAGGGATCAGAGCTGGTAGAGGAGCACTTGGAGAGTGAGTCACAGCCCACCACAAACGTATTGTCCAGAGGGAGCTCTTGAATGACGTGGTGCTTCTTGGGTGCAACAGGGGTCTCCGGTTTGATCTGGAACGTGGGCTGGGGGGAGGCCGATTTGTAGTGCTTGGCTAAATCGGGACTGTCGGGCTTGAAGGTGGTGGGCGTGGTGGCCCAGTTGTACTTGCCCATGGTCTGCTCCTCCAGCTCAACGGGCAGGTCGAGCTTGCCGTTGATGTGCTCGTGGGTCGGGTCGTCGGGCTTGGACTCTTCGATAGTGACGAAGTTGAGCAGCAGGCTCTTGGGAGACCTCTTCTTTTTCTTCTTCTTCTTTTTGATCTGTCGGTTCTCCTGGTTGGGCGACACCCACTCGCCGCTCTGCTTGCCCTTCTGCACCACCTTGTGCCGCGGCGTCTGCCGACAGCGCACCAGAGCCGTGACGAAGATGACCAAGATGACCGTCATCGTGCCGGCGATGATGCCGATCACGACGATGACGTAGCCGTAGGCCTGTTGCGTCACCTCGCTCTCGCCCACGGTGCGATCCAGCGGGGTCTCCATGCTTTTGCGTAGCTGCTCCTGGATGTAGGTGGCGTTGGACACAGTCTCGTTCACAAACAGATGAACTAAGGCAATGGCGTGCAGCGATTCCGGCTGGCCAAGATCTCTGACTTGCACCACTAGTCTGTGTAAGCCCAGGTCGCCTGCAGTAATCTTCTCCTGCAGTGTAATATTCCCAGTGGTTCTGTCGATGGAAAAAACTTTCTGCGAGCCCCCGATGATGTGGTACTGCAGCTCGGCGTTCATGCCCGTGTCGTTGTCGATGGCAAACACTCTGGTCACCACGGATCCAGGACTGGTGCTCGAGGGGACCAGGTCGTAGGAGTAGTTGGAGGAAGGGATGACAAACACGGGCCGGTTGTCGTTCACGTCGACGACATTGATGGTGACCTTGGCGTACGAGGTGGTCGGCTTCTGACCCATGTCCACCGCTTTCACCATGAACGTGTACGAGCTCTGCTGCTCCCGGTCAAACGTGATGTTGGGCTTAATGACGCCGGTTTTGGGATCGATAATGAAATTGTCCTTAGCGTTGAGGATGGAGAGGTTGACCACGGCATTGTCCCCCGCGTCCGCATCAGTGACCGTGATCAATCCCACCGTGCCGTACAGCGGGAGGTTTTCAGGCACGTAGAAGTTGTACTCGGGGTGAGTGAAGGCCGGGCTGTTGTCATTTAAATCTTGGACGATCAGTCTCACAGTGACGTTGCTCTGCAGGGAGGTGGATCCATTGTCCCGCGCGATGACTGTGAATGTGTACTTCTCGTGCTTCTCCCTGTCGAGCCTTTTGTTCACCGAGAGAATTCCGGAGCGCCGATCTATGCTAAATCCATCAGGGGCGTCAGGCCCAAGCGTGTAAATGATCTCAGCATTCTGCCCGCTATCTGCATCAGTAGCGCTGACTTTTATCAACTGGGTGGAAGGGTCGTTGTTCTCGGGGATGGAGAGCTGAATTTCAGGCTGAGGGAAGATGGGGGCATTATCGTTCTCATCTTTGATTTTTATGAGCACCATTGCTGACGTATTCAGATGAGGGTTTCCTGAATCGGAGGCGACTATCTTAATTGCGTATTCTCTGGTGGTTTCATAATCAAGGGGGGCAGCGGTCTCGAGCAGAAATTGGTTGTTAAAAACAGGCTTTAACCTGAAAGGTACATCTGGGTCTGTGTAACACGTCACTTTCCCATTCAGATCAGCATCTTTGTCGGTCACCGTAATCAGAGCTATCTTTGTGTTTAATGGAGCATTTTCGGACAAGAGAACAGTTCCGTTCACAAGGTTTATTATATACCTGGTGTCTATAGACGGGACGTTGTCATTAACGTCAGTGACATTCACAGTGACTGTAGCTCTTGAGGGAGTGGCACTGCCGTCGCTCGCCAGCACAATCAGCTTGTGAACTGGGGTGACCTCTCGGTCCAGAGGTTGCTTGACGGTAATCAATCCGGTGTTGCTGTCGATAGCAAAGTGTCGGCGGGTCGCGGGCGAGATCTGGTTGCTGAAGGAGAAGTGGATCTGCGCGTTGGCGCCGAGGTCCGCGTCGGTGGCGTGGAGCTGGGTGACGGATGTGCCGCTGGGCGCGTTCTCCGGCACGCTGACCTCCACCTCGCTGTCTTTGAAGACGGGCCGATTGTCGTTGACGTCCGACACGGTGACCTGCAGGATGGCGGTGCTGGACTTTGGTGGGGTGCCCCCGTCCTCCACTTTGATCTTCATCACAAAGGTGTCCTTGACCTCCCGGTCCAGGCTCTGCTGCACGATGAGCTGAGGCCACTTGTCTCCCTCTGGGGTCTCGATGATGTCCAGGCCAAACTCACTGACACTCTGAGAGAGAGAGAGACAGAGAGAGAGAGAGAGAGAGAGAGAGCAAGAGAGAGAGAGAGAGGGAGGGAGAGAGAGAGAACAAAGGGTAATCAGTATTTTTTTTTTTTTTTTTTTGCAAATTACATTAAAATGGGATTAAGCATCAAAGCCATTAGTCATTTTTTTGTGTTTGGATGAATCATTCACAGAGCATTCAACCTTTACTTGTGCTGTAAAATAATGGTCTAAAAAAGACAAGGGGCATAAATCCCACTCAGCTATTGGGATTTCAACCAAAACTCAGAGGCAGTGGTTTGTTTTAGCCCTAAATGCCTGTTTGCTTTAACAGCAGCAACAAACCTAGGGGTGAAAGTACTTCAAACCTATGCATAGGGTCTTCAAAATATTGACTTACAAAACACAACCAGAGGAAATAAACTACTTAAGCAACGCAAAGCCTTTAGCAAACACTGGATGCTAAGGAGGGGGTAAACAATCCTCTGCCGTGCGTACAGGCAGTTCTGTGCTCCATGAGTAGCCCTTGACATTTTTTTTATTATTATTATTCCTCTTAAACAGAGTAAAGCTGACTTTTGGTGTGCAATAAAAGCAAGAAGACTGGCAAACACAGGCAAAGACAGAAATAGCTCAAGATAAACCGATAAAAAAGGGAGAGATAGAGAGATTGATGGAGTGATGGTTGCAAATAGTAATTAACTTTCATGTTTTTTCATCAGAGAGATCTGAGGACCAGTCTATTGACTTCTGTGGGAGCCCACGTTGCTGGTTGAATCACTAATAAAGGTGTTCCACTTGGCTTCATGAGCAGACACATCTGTGTAGGTATATTTTTTCGAGTGGTGCCACTGGCACACTTGACACTCCTGATGCCGCAATTCTCTCCGTTGGTGAACGCCCGATGTACAGCGACCAACAAACCAATTTAAAGAACAAAGTCATGCGATTCAGTCTCACTGCGCTGCCTTAATGGAATAGTGATTTCAGCTCTGTCCCCCAACTCTGATCCATTCCACCATGCTTCACCCAAAATGAGATTGCATTTTACCTCACAATCATGTGTCTGCTTGTGGTATGGAGGCACTCCAAAGACTTCAAGTTCACATTCAAGAGAGACAGTTGAAAAGGGAGCCAAGAGATAAGCTCTATTTTAAATATGCTGCAAGACAGCCATAGATTAAAGAGAGAGGGGGGAAAGCACATTTAAAAAGCCAGAGGAAAATGAAAACAAATGCACATGTAATCCTCATGAGACACCAGCCTCGACTGTTCAAAGTAATTGCCTTCCCCTCTAAAACTAGCACTAATATTTATGATTACAGATCAGCTATGGAGTAAAGCTGGTACATTTCCACCTTTGAAAAACAAGACTGAGAAAGGCCTATAATGTTGGAGAAAAAACACACACAATATGTCTCCCAACACATTTGCCAAACAAAGAGGCTCTTTGATGCTCTTACAGTCAGAAATATTTTCATGCTGAAACAAGAAAACGCATCTTTCTTAAGCGATAAGCTTCATGCTACACAAAAACACTGAAAGATTACTCTGTCTAGGCATATCTTTCATACGAGATTAACATATGTGTTTTTGCCTTGTAAAGGGTCTGCCCAACTGCATTTGAACAACACAAACAACCCAGACTTATGTGTTAAAAAACAACAAAACACTGCCTTTGATCCGCACAGTAACTGTCTATGCAAACGACTCCTCGATTGAGTACAAAATCAGTCTTGTGCTTTCCAAGATTGTGTGACATCCTTCTTTACTGGTTGGCAAAGCCTGTGTTGTCACCATCTGTGGCCTGTTTGTGGATTATTTTAATATGTAAAAACTAAATGTAAAACAGTCCCACTTCTAGACCAACTGTCTGCTGCGTGTCAATCCATGTCTCCATCCCTCTCTCTCTCCACATCCATACATTACCCTCCCCATCTGGGCCAGAGCTCCACAGTATTCCAACCTCGTTCTAAAGCTTTCTTGTGGAAAGAATGCAATCCTAACAGAGAAATGGAACAGCATTGCTATGGGTTATGGACAGGACCTCTATTTGTCTGTGTTTGCTCTAGTTTTACACGAACTACTCCTGGCAATGTGCCTGCTGAATGCAATAAGCTACACGCTGCTGCTATGTCTGTGGCTGAATCAGTGATCAATCATCTCTCTCTCTCTTTCTCTCTCTCTCTATTTCTTCACATGCAAAATGAGACTTGGGGATTGTGATTACCTCCAGGGCAGGCTTAGAAAGAGCAAGACGAGCATGAATCACCAGCCCAAGGGAAGTGACAATCATTTGAAAATAATAAGCATGCCACCGGAAAAAATATATATCTCTAACCTTACTCCAATTGACCTGTAACTTAGGAAAGACAGGCAGGTAATATTACGCAGCCAGATGATGATATATAATAGAAGTAATTGATACCGAAAATAGTTTCCTCTAGAGCAATCAAGAGAGATGAGCAGTACAACTGAGAGTGGTAACCTTAGAGTGCTACAATCACACAATCTAACCTTATGGCCACTGGAACTTAAAGTAGAGATCTCAGGCCCATGCAGGCAGTTTCAGGTTGCATGGCGTTAGCACAAAAAGCACAGTTTTCCACTAGAAAGCTGTGTTTTTTTGGGCTTCAGATTATCAGCTGCTGCATCTTCAAATCAATGTGATGACCTTATTAAAGTCAATGGAGACTGAAAGTCTGCTGAATATATCAGAAATTCATGGATGTTGAGGGCAATGGATGGCACAGACAAAAAGGTATTAATTCTTCCTCCATCTCTTTCTCTTCCTTGGACACTTTCTCCCTCCCTCCCTCCCTCCCTCTGTCATACACTCTCTCTATGCACACACACACACACACACACACACACACACACACACACACACACACACACACACACACACACACACACACACACACTCACTCACTCTCTCTCTCTCTCTCTCTCTCTCTCTCTCTCTCGCTCTCGCTCTCTCTCACTCACTCTCCACAATTTCAGCTATAATTCTCTCTCCCTGTCTTCATTCATTATTTTCAATCAGTCATGACTGATACGAAATAGAGCAACCATTCATTACTTTTAGATGAACAGACTAAGGGAAAATGCACTTCAGTGTCTTGGAAAGGTCCACAACAAAAGATGACAACCTACAGGAACCAGTGATTGAAGGATTGCAAACAACTTCTTGGGGTTCATTAGTGCCAATTTATTCTCTTCAAAAAGTTGGACTAAATTCTGAGAAACTGCATATTTATTTAGCGAAAATAGTTTATCGCATCCCAGTAATATATGATATACAGAATAATGCTTATAAATGGCTACATATTAATCCTGGCAAACAGCTGTGGCTGATTCTTATATTCCTTGATAAATTGTTCAATTATAAACTCAAAGAACTGGAAAAACAGCATTAGGAAAATATCACTGAAAATGATTCATTAGCACAAATAGCAGTTGCCACCTTATAGCAAAAAACATGTGTCCATGGCCTAACAAATTACAGCAACACTATTTCAATTCATTTGTTTCTTGGTGTGTATGTGAAGCCGACACAGATTCCAATGAGTAAATAGTGGGCCAAGTTTGAGGAGATTAAAGACTTAAGGGATTGAAGGAGAGGAGAAGCTGGTTACGCGCAATGTGGAGAAAACCCTTAAATGGTGGTTCAAAAATAACAATGGACTGGGTGGACCCTGCAACAAAAAAAAGTCAATACCTCCATCCCCTGAGCCTGATCTGATCCACATGCTCCAAGATAGAACTTGTAAAGAGCTTCTCTTTAAGTGATAAAATCTCTTCTAATGGAATGCCCTCCTCTAGCCATGCATGGTATTACTTTCCCCCGAGCTGACCTTGGCCGTTTCAGAAAGCGCCTTAAGCGCATCGTTCCAGGTGACATAACAAGACTAATGCTGATAGAACAATTAATATTTCACCTCAATGAAACCACTACGCCCAATGAACGTCCTCTGCACGAACGTGCCAGTCTTGACTATGAAATCACATCAATGACTAATGGAGAGAAGCTGGTAATCTCATTTCCACTCTCTCATGGCAGTGGGAGTGACTCGATTCGTGTTGGTTCTGGTTGGCTACTGTGAGGGGGTTGAGGCGGCGGCAAGCAGCAGCAGCAGCAGTGGGTTCGTGCCGGCTAATCGTACCAAACTTCACGCTGAGGACGAGGCAGGGATGCAGGGTGAAGCATCGCTGTGTGGGAGCTCTCTGCGATAATCTCTGAGGACCATGCAAATAAAGTCCAAGGGGTGGATTTCGGGCCAGCAGCTACTCCAGGGAGAGCCTGCTCAAACCACTCCAAGTGTAAAACGCTTTTCTTCTCTCTCTCTCTCTCTCTCTCTCTCTCTCTCTCTCCCTCTCCTCTCCCTCACTCTCTTTTCCTTGAACTGTAAAGGCAATACAACTGAGCTTCCATCTGGGTTCAAGATGCAAGTGATTCACAGACATTGAGTTAGGAGCTGATCCAAAATGAGCATGGAAAGCCCGCTCTGGAGATGTTGAAGTGCAATGTGTGCAGGCCTGTGACTGCACTGGATTGGTCCTTTTCCAGGCATAACAATTGACATCCACCAGACAGGCAAGACAGACACTGGTTGCAAAAGCCCTTCCAATGCAAATTGATGTATGAATCAAACATGGTTGGGGTTAATTCAATCAGAATTTCTAATCAGGAGCAAAAGTACAAAGCATCCGTCATTCTACAATGACAGACTAGAATTGCATTAATTTAGTGAAAGACTATTCTGTGACGGTTTACAGCCTGTGAAACTATATTGTTTACCTGTTTGTGCATACCATATGTAGACATGTTAATGTTCAAACACAATTCTGTTGCCAACAAAAATATCTTCAATAAATACCATCCCAGTAATATATGAGATGTGGTACAGACCCTAATAAAATGCATACAATTATCCTACTTTCTCATTTGGGCTCACTATATTAAGCCACTGAGACTACCACACTATTTATCCATAGAGCTCCAATTAAATGATGAAAGAAAACACAAGCCTCCTTCTGCATGTATTTCCCACTCCTGTTCAATTACAGACTGAGCATATACAAATTATAGTAAATTACCTCTGGAACCTTGAGCTAAAATGTTGATTCTTCTGAGCAGGTGATCAATCACCAAATTAGAATCTGTCGACCTATCAATTAAGTAATGCATTTAGCTGATAGAGGGAGAGAGAGAGAGATAGAGATAGATAGAGAGAGAGAGAGAGAGAGAGAGAAAGAGAGCAAGAGCATGTGGTATGTGAGAGCATATGTGTGTCTGTGTGAGATAGAGGGATGCACACACAACAGAGAGAAAGAGAGAGATAGAGAGATAGAGAGAGAGCGAGAGATAGAGAGAGAGAGAGAGAGAACAAGGAAGAGGCCATTTAGGGCATCATGCACCATCAATTTAATTCACACTTAGGACCACTCACCTTGACAAGTTCATAGTGCTGGATGCCATTGATCCCCACATCTGGGTCATAGGCAGAGGGCACAGCGTAGCGGTTGTTGATCGCTGTGTTCTCCGGGATGGAAATGTTTATGACCGTGGACTGGAAAAGGGGCGCGTTATCATTGATGTCCTCGATTAGAAAGCGGATCTTGACCAGCCGGAAGATCTCGTCGGGCAGCACGGCCACCTCGATCTCGTAGAAGCACTGCTTCTCGCCGAAGATGCCCGAGCAGAGCTTCTCGCGGTCGATGCGGTTGGCCGTGGTGAAAATCTCCCCGGTGTTGGCCTCCACCCGCACCAGCTGCACGTCGCCCGTCTTGTACACGGGCTTGAACTGCAGCGGCGACGAGAGCTTGATGTTGGGGTCGAGCGCCAGGTCCAGGTCCTTGCGAAGGTTCCCGATGCGCACGTTCTCCGGCTGCTCCTCCTTCACGGTGTACTCCTTCTCCTGGGCCCAGCAAAGCGAGACCAGGCAGCTCAGCAACAGCAGCAGAGCATGGGCCTCACTTGCCAAGTCCATAATCAGGGTGGATGAGCTTCTTGTGTACGGGCTGCAAATTCTATCACAATAAAGAGAGAAAAGAAAGAAAAGAGAAGGCAACTGTTAAAACCAGCCGTGGCTTTTTGAAATAAGCATACATGTTTCCTTTTTAATTAGTCGACTGTCCCTGGTGGATTTTTTGTTCTTTTTATACATGACGTTTCGACTCCTGTTGTGTTTGGAGATAGATGTCTTATTCAGAGACCTCATGTAAAGCTATTCTTCATGACTCTCTTGAGTGCAAACCCTACACACACACACACAACGCCGTTGTTTCAGTAATTTAATCAGCGGCTTCAATGAATATCTTATTTTACTGATCATTAACACCACATTAGAAATGTTTTCACAGCAAGAAGTAAACATATAAAGTTTTCATATGATCTGGCAACCACCACCTATTTAGATTAATGCTAGATAATTAAATGTGCATATACTCGCATGTGTAGTCTGGTTGAGCTTTCATGGTTTCCCTTCCCATTCCCTTCTATGGCTTGGGAATACTGTCCCCAGCAATAAAAACAAGCCCTGTCTATTTCACCTACTGAGCTACAAACGTGTTTTTCCCTCTATTTTGAGAAGATCAAATGTTTGGTGTGCCAACAGAGTTCAGTTGTGGTTGTTGCTGTTGTTTGTTTTTAGTATTTTGCAGTGCTTTTCCATAGTTCACTAGAAAAATACAATAGTGGTGTATATGTGTTGATTGAAGTAGACATGGTATTCAACAAAGTAGCTTACAGAATAAGAAATGGAAGTCCAAGAAGTCTTAGCATCATTTAACAAGATTTTAATATCAGCACTTTGGGTTGCCCAGATATCCCTTCGATGAAAATCCAGTCAGGGCATTATATAAATAAGAATAGCCAAAGGGCTGAAATCCCAACTTGGTGCCAAAAATACAACTAGGTCACTGAGACAAAATGAGACATTTTTTAATGCAGTGTCTGAGATAGAATGTAATTTGAGTAATTTCCCCTGACATCCCAAGAAGCGATTCTTTTAAACTTTTCTCTTTAATCAAAGCTTTACCAACAATATTCAAGGTCTTTTTTAAGTACAGCTGGTGCAACTTGGTGCACTATAAAGGGTTCTGTCCCAAATGCTGGCAGATTTCTTAACATCCAGTTATATATAGCGCTAGCATACTAAGTAGACTGTTTCCAACACAAAGAAGACCAAAAGTGAAAAGCTTGACTATTTGCAAGACGTGCAAATATACCAGTCTATATACAGGATGCTGTGGGATGTTAAATGTTTAACTTAAGAGCCATGTCCTGATTTACATTTTAAAAGCACCAGATGGCCCACTGGTGATGATAACAGTCTTTCATCCAAAAAGATTCCCTCTCATTACTTCCCCCCATGAAGAGCGAAAAAGTTGTTATAATGTGAAAGAGAAGTTGGCAAAATGGCAAGCAGGACATTTGCAGTCATTTCAGACATCCCACTGAAGGACTCCGCTGGGATACAGATCATCCTTAGAAGTCCCTCTTTCACCCTAACATACTTTCTCATTTATGTGGTAAATAAAATGTCTCAAATGACAGAGAAGTGTCGAGCTGAAACCACACGATGCGAAGGCTACATTAACACGCCCATTACAACCCCACTAAAAGATAAGATGAATGTGACATTTTTATCACAATATTAATGTTAACTGTCTAGAAGGAGAAAACTATCCTAGACCAGAAAAAAAACATAAAACCTGTTGTGACTGAATGAGAATAGTAATGAGCAACAGCCATGTTTATTGTCAGAGAATGCTCCATTTCTCTTGGTCTTCCGGGAAAGACCTCAGGAGAGATTCATTAAAGGTTGGTTGGGTAGGAGAACTGTTCTAATGGTATTTACATGACAGTGATCAATGTGGAGGACATTCCTCAACAGATTCACAAAGTGTCATGTTGTTGTGGTTTTAAAAACAGAAAAGCCTAGAAAACAGCGTTTGAAGTGTGTCCCTTTCCCCAGCCACAGAAAATGTGAAAGAAAGAGAAAGACAGGAGCAGGCAATTACTATTCACCTACTATACTGTGATAAGCTCGAAAGAGTCCAAGGCCATAGCCAACGATGCATAATGAAGAGAACACACTGGCTGAGGAGTGAGATGCAGTGTGCGCGGTGAATAAAAGATGAAAAGATGATCTAGATTCTCCAACATGTTAGTACTATTCCTCTAAAGTCATGATAGGGACAGGTTCATCAACAGCTCTCCAGCATCACCGGCCACAGATGGCTACTGCTGCATGCCATATCACATTCTGTAGCCACGGCAAGTTGCTTATTTCAGGTCTGGCTTCAAATATCACTAATTGTGGAGCCCTGCATAAAATGGGCCGGGGGCTAACTTATATAACCAAAAATAGTCCTGAATAGAAGGAAGTTGAAAGTGAGTGGTGTCTGGCATTTTGTAAGCAGCACTGTTATCAAGGGATATGGAGCTGGGATTAGAAAACTCCACAAGGGATCCCACACGTCAGTCCTCACCATATTTAGGACAGTTTATCTTGTTGAAAAACTTGTTTAGCCATTTTCTACACTGTTTTACACAAGGGAGCGATGACTAGCCTTCAAACATATATGCTGGAAGGATTTGCAGGCATCTCAACTCTGATGAAAAACTGGGAAACTAATGGTTTTGAAGGAGGACAGAGTTAAAAAAAAAAACTCTGTCTTTGTGATACAGTAGGTCCCAAAACATATCACATACTGTATGTAGAGAAAATAAATGACTGTGGTGAATGTGTTATGGTCCAGTCTCTCAATAATTTCACAATGTGATCAACTGTTTAACCAGCTTTTTCCATGACGTCAAGGAACATTTGGCATAGTTCATGTAAAGAATAATATCAGCCATTAATGAAGAATGTAATGCAAGTCGTGCATATATAAACCTGCATAAAACCTATGCATAATATACAGCACATGGACTACTATGGGTACACCGCACACATACATACAATGGGCCTACATGGAGGTCCATTAGGATGATGTGAACGGCATGCGTGTATAAACACTATATTACCTTATTTCTGAGGCATGTTCAGTAAAAATGTCACCCACAAGTAATTAAAGTCAATCTCAATGCGATTATGCCATAAGATGAATGCTCGAAAGCAGGGTTCTCGACACCAAATTCATTTCAACCCCGTGGCCACTTGTTATTCTTGCAAACAACATAAAGCATGCCTTGATTGAGTTCACAATCATCCCACGCAACACCACCCACGTGGGACCCATTTGTGGGTGGTTGGCCTCTCTACATCCCTACTTGTGTTTTCTGGGCAGCCTTGCCCTACACTCAGATCATTCATTTCTAACGCAACACAATAACCCACAAACGCAGCAGGGCTTGTACATGGGCTCAATGCATAGTAAATGTAAGTCCGTAAAGAGGCTGAAGGTCATTGGGTTGAATATTATATTTGGTGCGTATGATGTTAATGTATGCTGTTGATTGGAGGAGGCAGTTTTTTCCTCGACATGTAAAGCAGTGGATGTTAGCCAATCTGTGAAGTGGCCTTGATAGGAGTTACATTGATTATAAGAGCTTTACGTGATCAATCGTGAGGTATTAACATCTTAAATAGGCTGTCAATCGAAAAGGATAAACACATGTAGTCAAAGCAATCCAGTCGATTTATGTCTGTCAGCAATCATTATGCAACCAAAAAGCAATGTCAGCCATTCACCTATTTGTTTCCGCCCAGCAAATGACAAAAAGAAAATAACAATCCGCTCTGTCAGTGAAAAATCTTGGACATAGACACTTTATTTGCCTGTTAGACTATATGGTCAAACTTCAGAGAAGGTTTTCACATTGGCTAATTTTGAACAAACAACATTGAAATGCATGTAGAATACACTATGAGGGCTTTATGTTAATTGCTAATTTTTGAGCACACAGAATTAAAACAAAATGTTTTTTTTTTCCCCAATGTCAAGCAGAATCAATAACCATATGATATACCAGATATGCCCACATGCATATCACTGAATGACAAACTACCTTGTCACTCATATCTTCCATTTAAACAAGTGTAGCCTTACAGTTAAGTGATGGCAGAGCGGCTCCCAGTGACAGAACGCATGACAGATATTCCGTGTGGGCAGTTGATACAAATTGCTTAATTAAAGACAAGCTATGAGTATAACACTAGAGGCTTGATAGAGATTTCTAATATCACTCTCTGTATCGCAAGGAAATATTGCATGGGGATTGATGTGTTGGGATGGCCAAGAACTGACGTATTCTGTTGCTGTTGCTATTGCAATTGCTTAAAGACACGGAGCAAAAACCAACCCATAGGGGGCAGGAGTGGGATAACAATCCTATTCAAAGATCTGCGTTAACTAGCAAATCTAAATGTGCATAATCATGACTATGTGATGTTTTTCGTAAGACATGTCAATATGTCCCATGCCAGTGCATATGATGCAATGATATGTCAACTAATATAACAATGACAACTATGGCCTAGTATATTTGTCTACGCAGTTAACATTTAGATATTCAATGTATCAGTTTTGCACCACACGTTTGGGTAACGGCATTCAACTTATTAACACCAACTAAAAAGAAAAAAAAGCACACATGTTTGTAGTTAGACTTAAACAAGTAATTGCAGTATGTATGCAACTGAGTGGAGCAGGACACCGACAGCTAAACATAACACATTTATATCCACATTGAAACCACACTCAATGGTAATATCATTGGATACGAGCTTGACTGTTCCTGTCATTTACACATAAAACCTTCTAATAGTTTAGATTTCAGATCAATTGTTTTATACCTGGTCTTTACTTTGGGCATGATAAGTACAATTTCAAATCAAACAACTGACCTGTTACTCAACCTGTTACCTTGGGAAAAGTGATCAGCAAAAAGAAATAAATATGACACATTCTTCATATGTTGAGCTATTACAAATGACAGTGTTCTATAAATTGATTTTACTCTTTTTTGAGAGTCAAACTCAATTTAGATCATTCTATCACATAAAAGCACGACAAAACTTCTTTGTGAAAGAAGAACACAATGCAATTCTTCATGCATTGTGTTTAACATGTCTCAATTGGGTGATTACTCATATCCACGCCAGTGTTTTGCATATCTTGTCAGGGTTAAAGATACTTCTCAGTTAATCTGAAAACTATTTCTGTTAACTGTTTTAAAAAATCTCTTAATTGATGTGAACACAGAGAAATAAGGATTTAGGCTATTTAACAATTATGCTGAAGTAGCCTAATGGGAAAAATGTGCATCACACACACCGACATCTACCAATCCTCCTTGATGTTACCATTGTTAAAATATAAATTGACATCTCACTGACCTACTGACTAAACTTTGCATTATTTCTTAATTCAAGAATGGTCTCTGTACAGCATGGTCAACTGAATCTGTCTACTAGCCTCATTTAATAAGAAGTTATAGAGAAGACCATTTTAAACACATGCGCCAAAGGCATATAGACATAGCCCTGTCAAATATTGTACTTTTACTTTAAAAAGTAAACTTACTTGAGGGAACTTTGAGGGGTGTATGTTCATAAGGATGACAGTCATGGTGAGAATTTCTCATTTTTTATCTAGTGCCAATAATAGAGTCATAGACACGGTTTATACTTCCAGATTATGTTGTGTGTGTCAGCGAGGAGCAGTAAGTAGCCTTTGAGTTCTTATTTAGTTGCTTGAGATGATAAGCGGCATTTCAGGAGACCGCTATGAAAACACAGCACCAGCGAGCTGCATGAATGCGGCATCACGGCCACGGTGGACAGTATCCGTGCCGTATAACCGACTCTCTTTCTGACCGGTACCCTATGCGCGAAGCTGACTTACTGGCACAATGCACTTTGTTCGCTGTATAATTTAGAAATGTGCATATGTTCCAGGACATAAATATTATTCAGTTAGCTATTGTCAAACGTGCTAAATGCCATTACAGTTTCAAACTAATCACTCACCAGACTATAGACTTCTGTTGGACTATATGGTGAGTTCAATTGAGACATAAACGTGGTTATAGTAAGATAGTCCGTATAAAAGGCTACTTTAATAATACATCTGATATCCTTTTTGGAGTCGCATTGAAGTCCACCGACGCACGGGCACTGTGACCAGCGCATTCGGAAATTCACGTGCAGTGAAAATGCCATGGCTCATATGAAAGACACGAAATCTCTTTTCAACTAAGAATATAGCTTATTTGAAGCAACCTAAAATACTACAAACACATGAGATTACTGTTCAAAAGGACTGAGAGCAAATGCCGATGTAAATGGGCTACTGCAACGTTTCGACCAGTTTATTTGGACGTCTTGAAATGAATTGGAGCAAACAGTTGGGTCTTTATCCTGATATGGCATTTTTGTCATGTGCGCAAAACATTCAAATTCTCAACAACCTGACCCAATTACAAAAACGTAGGCAACTTGTTTTACTTTAGCGACGATGTTTGATGATTGCAGTGGCATAAGTATCATTGACCAAATACATTAGCCGGCAACACTTACCTAACTTTCGCGATATGTTAGGGCACTTTAACCTCTGTTTTCAGTTTATTTAGTATTGCTTAGCAGCCTACAAGCAAAACCACTCTCCAACGCATATAGCCCATTCGACCAACATGACACTCAAGTCGTCTACAAAACCACTGAAGTTGACAAGATGCATGTTGCATGTGATGAGCTGGCGGCATTATATTAGTAAAGAGTAACTGAATCTGTTCTTACCTTGAATTCCTTGATGCAGGATATAAAAATCACTCGAAATTCCTGTCACGTAGACACATCAGTGCTTTAAGAGATGAGGTGCCATGAATTAGACTGAAGTGGAGCGGAGAAGAAAATCCTCTTCGGAAAAAGAAATTCAAGTAATTAACGAATCAAATGGTATCCACGCGTAGAAAATTATCCATGTCCTAAAATGTCTGTGGTCCAAACGCAGAAGGCAAAAATTACGAAGGGTGATTTACTTTTGAAGATACGACGTAAATCCTCTTCAGACAGTGGGTTCACTCTGGTTCAATTCCATAAGCAGCAAACACCGGTGGTCCAAGTCGATTGATCAAGATGAGCCTCTTGATTTCAAGTAATAAATCAACTCATCTCTGAGAAAAAAAGTGGATAGGGAACCACATCACACCGAACTTGAGCTTTTTTAAAAAATGTTCATAAGCACTAGATTTCAACTGTTTTCAGAAAGGCTTTTCAAATGTGTTATGTAGTTTGTCATCAGTATGCAAGTGTGTGTGCAACCAAAATCGTTGTTTGCAAAAAATAAAAAATAAATAAATATTATTAGCACACATATATATGAACATGAACTATAGTTAGTGCTTGCGTTCCCCAACGGAGTAGGATGCGGGTGAGCCTTGGCGCAGCATCACTTACACAGGCTGAATTGGACGTAATGCTGTGGGTGCACGCAAAGCTCTAGCAGTCTCAGTTGTATAGTATGAACTCAGTCCCTTAGTACTGCCTACCTCTCCACCTCCGATTGACATCATCGTCGGGGGAGGAGCCAACAGAACATCTCCCAGCCCACCCATCCCCTTAAAGCTGCACGGCTCCTAGGAAGATAGCCTCGGCATCAGCTAAGCTGAGAAGAGTAGGATACATCAGCAACAGCAGCCTGCCTGCAAGGAAGGGGGGGCAGTGTTCGCCTGGCTAATAAATGTTAGTTTCTCGCTCCCTGATGGCAGAAACCTTTCATTCTGTTCAGTCCATGATTGTCCTAACATGTGATAGATATACAAAATTGCTGGCAATTTAGGTCCTCTGTGTCCTTTGACACCTCCAAATATTGGAGTTTTCAGTCTGATGCTCAGGTCTAATTTAAAAACAGTTGCAGTGGTCCATCTTCACTTTCAGTGGGCAAGTGGCCCAACAGTCCTACCTACTTCATATCACCCACCTTGTCAGTTCATGTTCATAATGAAAATCATTATCAATCAAACCACAAACATAAATCGCACATAGAGGACTGCACTAGTGGCAAGCGCTCAAATGTGCATTCAAATTCATTATGGGAGTTAAATGACAGAACAGAAGCAGTGGCTTGCAATAGTTTTGAGAACGGTGCACTGGTTGGCCAAGCCGGTTTCATGGCATTCCGTGGCCCATGAATATGTTTGAACCAATGCCTTTGATTTGCAAATGAAAGGGGAGAATCAGTGCTGTCTATCAGTGGAATCACACATAACATTTCAAATGCATTAAATACAGTGTCTTATTGGCACAACTGGTTCAATATTAATGCTTGCATACAGTACATTGTACACAAAACATAATTCACCATTAACCAATCAGGGGTAGAAAGTTCACATTTTTACTTTAATATGACTTAGCTTAAGAGGTTTTTGTGTATTCAAGTTATAAGGTCCATTACAAGTTTTTTTTTATAGTTCCCATCCCGAAAGTAGAGATGATACAAGCGTCATGATATTTGCATTTGTAAATCATTATTAGTTCTGAAAGCTTTATTGGTTTATTAGGTGGGTCTGTTCACAATTAGTCTACTATGATTGATAGCCAATTAATAAAAAAAAAACACATTATAGCATACTTGTTGTACTGTCCAAATCTAGGGCCTTGCGGACAATCAGTGAGCATGCCATACAACATTTTAACATTTCAACATTGGTACATTGGTTCAAGGTTTCAAAACTTTGGTATCCCAGTTTTTGTCCTTTCCAAGGCCTTGTACACTGTTTCACTGTTTACTTAGTCAGTCATACCGAGGACATGTTTGTCTTTCATCATACAAAGCTGGGCTGTCTGAATGTATGAATACTACTTTTCAAGATGTTAATGGGAAAACATTGCTTACCAGATAATGCGTTTTTTCAGGAGCTGAAAAATATTAAGCTATGAAGGATATGAACCGAAACATTTGACAGGCCTTGATTTTGGGACTAATTCATGATATTGACAAGGTTTGACCACAATCTAAGTCACTGCAGCAATAACCTTAAGTGAGTTGGCACAGAATGAGAGTTGGAGAAATAGCTAAATGTAATGGAATATTCAATTACTTGTAAGTAAATAATAATAATAAGAAGAAGAAGAAGAAGAAGAAGAGGAAAAACAATTACAATCAAAAGAGAAAGCTATCAAATAGTTTCTAGTAGTGCAACAACTGAGGTGATGTCTGAAACTGCATTCCATTGTCAGACATTCAACAGAATAAAACATACTAGTCTCAAGGACATAACATAACATTCTGCCAATATTGAACACTATTCAGTCTAACCATAATGCTGTTCCACAACTTCATGTAGTCCAAAGTTATACAGAGCAAATAGAGTGGTATTGTGTCACAAGATTACTTGAGATCTACACTAGTTTTGGAGACCAATATTTGCCTTGCTCAGTGTGCAGTAGCATTGATTTGTCCTCACGTGGTGGATGGTCGTGTGTGCACTATGAAGAGCTGGGGATGTCCTAATCAATTCAGCAAGTCAACTATACACACGTGATATTAGCATCAGACATTATATGCCTCTATACAGGCTTATTTTAAAACCGAACACTGGCATGCATATGCAATACCCCTGCAGGACTCTGTCCTGTATCCATATGCCACAGCCTCTTAGTTCTCTCAGCGTTGTGCAACAACTTCAAAGAGTTGTCTCCGAAGGTACTGCTGAGCAGAGGTGTCACCAGTAACCAGGATCTCCCCAATCCCCATCACCTCTCCCAAGCAAACCGCTAGATTCATATTCATTTCTTTGCAACGTTGAATACATGCTGCCTTGCTTCTCGCAGGAAAGTTCTAATATTAGTGTTGACAGAAGGCTGTTGTTTCCTCCCTTTATTAATATTTACTTATATTAAATTTAGAGAATGTACACACTGGCAATCAAAATTGTACGGCCTAAGCCAAATATTAATGCCAAACTGACTTCATTCTTAATTTTCATTTATTTTGGTTCCATACCATTTCTTAACTCAATTCCTCACCTTAGGGTCATATGGGCTATTCAGTGTAACCCTTAAAAGGGTTTGATCACTTCATTTTTTTCATGCTTTATGTCACTGAAGGACTTCTCCTAGGCATCTTAAATAAATGCTAATCCAAAGCCTTAAAGCTGTATAAAAATGCACAAAATGCCTAATGAATAATTCACAGGGCTATTTTGCCACCCTTAAAATGAACTTTCAGGGAAACCAGTTATGCATTTCTGATAAGGTGACAGAATTCAGCATAAGTATGGAAAAGAGCAAATGACAGGAACGGCCTGAATCATATGGGACTGTTTAAATACCCACATGTAATATCTCATGTAATATCTAGTGTTTTGGGGTTGTACATGGGGCCTAAACAGAAAACCACCATTATTAAATATACTCAACTTATGATATACTCAATTCACCATAGAGTGGGTAATCCCTCTAGTTCATGAGAGGATACATTATTTTTCCTCCCTATTAGCAGTGCTAATGCAACCTGTGTTCAATAGTGTGACTCAGAAGAATTTCAGGTGCCTTTACCTCTCACCTCTATATTCACAACTTCAGCGTTGGCTTCACAAACACACCACAATACCTTCATTTGTGGACAACACATCTGTTCATTTCTCAGCCCGTGTACTTGTAAGATATGACCAAACGTTGACATTCAAATTGCATGTGCCCACAAGAGTAAGCATAAAAACGACACAGACAACATCTGTGGCAACTAGGTGTAAACACTCATTAGTCTTAAAATGTATTAATGTGTGAATTCACAGTGGCAATAAGATCGAAACAACATATGTAATTAAGTTAGGAACACGGTGTGGCTAATTACTCTTCATTAATAACAACAAACCACTACCCAGTTTACCTTTATTCTTGTAAGGCGACTAAATGCATTGTAAAATTAAGTGAGACTAAAAGACACACAAATAGAGTGAAATATGGAGATGTGAGATGTGAGGCTTTTGTTTTTTCTCCACGCTGTGATATAATCAAATAGGGTTTTCCTCTATGCTAACTTTAATCAGTATGCAGATGGCCTCCCTACAGGATCCATGACTCATTACTTACACCTAGAAGAGAAATCATTGGAGGAAAGAACACAGTAATATACCTTATCAGTCTAGTACAGCTGGCCAGCGATCGGTGGAGAGGGTGATGGAGGTAAATTGCAAGGTGTGCCTCAGTATATTAGCATTCAGGTTCTTTCAGAAGGGATTGATCCTTCACTACCATAATACATGACCAGGCCCCTGTATTATCCCAGCTACTTTAACGACTAACTTGTTCCTTTCTCTCCCCTCCCTCCTCCCCTTTTGAAGGTGTTCAAGACACTCTTAAAATCCTACCAAAGATGTTCTGCTTGTACACATAATATTCTACCAGACATATTCTGCCAGACATTATTCTAGAAGCAAGGCCACAAAATTACTTTGTGCCAGAGGCATTTTAGTTTCGTTTTGTTGACTCACAGTTTATCAAAGAGGTTTTATTTTTATTTTGCCTATTGCCCTTTCTGTGCTTTTCTAACATCCAGTTTAATCTCAGTGAACCCATCAGTACTAAAATGTCTTTATTGCATGCTAATGCATGGTTTGTAAATCATCTGTAAGAAGGATTTAAAAAAAAAAATGATTTGAAAGATTTCAGTAACATACATCTGCAATATTTTCCTGCTTCATCTATCATTTTGTGAAGTCTGATGGCAGCAAAGACGGTGCATGAAGAGGAAAGGGTAAGTGTTTTTGAACTTCACCTTTAAGACATGCAACATGCATGCCCTCAGTTCAACCAAGAACACCAGACTGGCATTCAAAAGGAACAGCCCTACAGGCATGATGATCATTGGCTTGTCAAGATGCAGTCGGAAAAAAATGTCAAAACATAAACAACGCCGGGCAGCAAGGCATCAGAGGCCGTAAATGAAATGTGGTCGGGGGAGTGATGGAATACGAAATGATTCAGCCGGTGTCTACATGATGTGCTTTTGAAACATCGGTCTACCAGTGAAAGTTGATGAAAAGAAAACAAAACGTACCATCAGAACAGGTGCAATACTTACACAGTAAGTTCTTATGCATTATTATGGTATGTAAAGGTGTACTCCACATCTTGTTTGTTTTACAGTGTAAGCAGCACACACTGGGAGACATATCTGTCCCAGTGAATGCATTGTTTGGAGAGGATAGTGCAGTAAGCCGCTGTTGTCACACGACCTCTCTGGCAGCATGACATTTTGCAGTTGCAGCGTGCCATGCGCTAAAAAAGAGACACAGTCTGCATGCGTCTCCAAAGGCGAGGAGCTGAGTCAATTGCACAGCGCCAGTGGGCGTCGTAGAGAATCTGGAAACGGACGGGGATCGAGACATGCCGGCCACGGCGAGCCGTCAGGCGCGGGTCAGGGCAGGGCCGCTGCTGAGCGAAGGACAGATATTTGTTTTGCATGAAAGCCAAGGTTGATTGCAGTCGTGCAACAAGGGCCCGTGCCGTGTCCTTGAGGGAGATGAAGAGTTCTCAGGTCAAGGTAGACCACGAAGGGTTGGATTAGTTTGCCTGCACAAGTTGAAAAAGTGAAACACGGCAGACCATCAAACAAGCAGTTATACAGTATATAGATATAGCTAGATATGTTCTTGCTCAGGGATGTTTTCAGTCAACTTTCAAAGCCCTGCATGCAATATGCAATACTGTGGCATGGAGAGATGCATGTCCCAAGAGACTCAGAGACTAATGAAGGTTTTACATTGACTGACGTATTTGCACAAGACCAATTATGCCATACCCTTGACAATAAACTGCATTATGGTCACATAAGATGACATGCACAGTTTGGGTATCAATTGAGGTGGTGAGGTATTCAGAATTACAAAGGAGTAACAACAAGAGGGATTTGCGGAAACCTTGATTAGTGCCCTCAGAGTCCTGACAGTGGCATTTTAGAGAATGTTCTATCACTTTTTTTCTTTTTTTCCCCAAGTTAACAAGCATACAATTCTCATCAGGATTGCAAATTAAATCATTGTCTTGTCAGAGCTGCATGATAACTCATTTAATGGCCTCCTACCAACAGATATTGAAAAGATGTCCACCTGCCAGCGCAGAACAACCATTCCCTCTATGTAATATTAATGTTATGTGATTTGTCCCCCCACAAAACTGTACCAAATTTTAACGATTTCAAATTGTGGCACATATTGGGTAGCTCTTGCATCATGCTGGTGGAAAAAAATCACCTTATTATCATTATGTTTGCACATCCATCCCTGAATGAGAGACATTGTTTGTCCTTTGCATTTGAATTAGAAATAATTTTAATGTAGTGCAGTCTTCCTGTTCCACATACATCACTGCATGCAACATCTGCTTTCAGTGACAGAGTAGCACAGCGCGGGATCAATTTGTTGTCTGCATGCATAACTAATTCATCACATTGTTCCCATGTAGTTCGGCTTTGACACACACACAGACACACACACATCCGCGCGCACACACACACACACACACACACACACACAGACACAAACAGATACACACACACACACACACCCTAGTAGCAAAGGAAACTGCAAGCACATGGACACTCGCGCATAATTTACAGTCTATTTTTTTAAGATCTGCATTTGTATATTCTTTTGTTACCAAGCTGTCCATACTTGTTTTATAGTCAGTTGTATTTGAGAAGAATATCAAGTGGCAATGGTTACTATTTTGTTCTTTAGAGAAATCAGTTTAAATATTACACTTTGACATTGTTCTGATATTACCAGCCTGAATATTTCTCATGATGAACCTAGTTGATGAATTCTAAATGCTCTGTACAGGTACAGCAAGTAAAAGCCAATTTAATTTTGATCCTTGGTCTCAATTTAAATGTACAATACAGGAAAAGTGACACTACATGTCACTCAGATATGGTCAGGCTTTCAACAGTTGTACAATGTTACAGCTCTAATCAAGATCAGGTTGACAGTGCACGTCTTTGCATGGGAAGGTCATAGCATCGATTTCAAATAAATTTTTATGTGACAAAGATTTCAATCTTAATGACTGCCCTTTGTAAGGTCAAGGATTAGACTGGCCCTGGTAACAACAAAGGCAGGTGAAATGAATTGCATGAAGTAACTAGGGATTCTCCATCAGCCACTGCTAAGACTGGCAGCTCAATCTGTGTAAAATTTTAATGGAGCCTTCTCTTTGTTGTGAAGGGACCAAAGAGGTCACTGTGGCTACACAGACAAACAAGCTCACCAAATATCAATACAAATGGGATATTTTTTTTTTTTTCCTGGCTTAGTGATGGTATATGTAAGACAACAGGAAGGTGCAGCGACGTTAACGAACTAGTCATTATTTGGCATTGTTAATCTTCCGCAGATGGTCCTGTGCTTGGAGTTCAAATCACGTTTCGTTGGAACCCCCCCCTGCCTTGGATGGGCTGTGTACACAATCATTGTTTGATGAGGAAAATTGAAGGCAGACCCTGTAAACTGTTGCAGCCAGATGCCAAAGGCACTGCTCTGCTTGGGTTATTTGTACAGCAGAACACTTTTTGTTTCTGAGACTTGTGAGTCTCTGAGCTGTTCGTTCTGGAACTCGAATGCGCATTATGACGGTGAGAGTGTTCTGGTGTCAGGGGGGCAGAGACAGAATAGCAATAGTGTGGATAGGCTTAGGTTTTCATGGATGGAGCAATTTTCTCTTCAGGGTTTTGCTATAATTTAGGCTGAACGGTGCCCCTCCTCTGACAATACAAATGAGAGCTCAATATAATTAACCCAGAAATAGCATGATTCCCTCCTCTACTCCAAGATTCAACTAGAGACTGGCATGATATTTTGGATTTATTCTATTTTGTCCCATCACTAGAATAAACAACTTGCCAAAATATAAACGGAACACATTCTTTCATGGGCTCACGTCCTTTGAATGCATAATGCCAACTGATGCAGCTATGCATGTCATACTTTGCCAGGCAAGTTGACATCAAATTTTCTTCACTTTGAATCTGCATATTGAAAATGTAATAAAATGTAGAATATTTGTTTCAAGATACAAAGAAACCTTGTTTGACAAGTGAAATGAACTACCATAGTCAATACTGGAAATACATTACTATGATGATATAAAACATAGCATATTGTAGTCATGTTAACCTAACTTTGGCCTCTAAATAGGATAGAGGCCGTTTCCAGTGCTTGCTTTGTTGGTCACGGAAATGCCATATGCAAAACAAACAAAACAGACAATGGCTTGCATGTTAAACATTAACTTTATGCCGAACAGCATTTGACAGGTCATAGAGGTCCTGGACAACAGAACTGTCCTTGTGGTCCTGCTTACATCAGATTATCATCACATCTTGAATAACAAGTTATTTTCTTTCAGTCAATGAGAGTAAGACTGAAGTAATAATATTTGCCTCTCCTTGCCCTGCTTCCAGATTGAGAAATGCTCTTGGTGCTCTTGCAGAGTGTGGTCAGATATATTGGTGTCCTATTGGACAACTGTGGTGAGGGACAGTACTGTAGCAAAATTAAAGTCATGGCCTCTCGACTGGACTACTCTAAGGTTTGACCCAGTTCAACTGACTACAAATGGTTCAAATTGCAGCAGACTTTCACACCTTGCCTCTTCTGGCCCGGTTGCATTGCCTAGCTGTAAAAAAAAATAGAGTTGATTTTGGAAATGGAACTTTTTTTGCTTTTAAAGCCCTTAAGAGATTAGCTCTATCTCACATAACAGATCTCCATACTCTGGGTACTCCATACCCCTAGGTCATAAAGGTCCTCCTCACAACAGCTCCACACACATTAAGTCCTGCCCCAATATTGCCTGTTTTTGAATCCCATCAATAGACCCATTTACAGTATACTCTCTCTTTTAGCTCAGTCTGAGGCTCCCCCATGGTTTAAGCCCATCATACACGGCCGGCAATGCGACAATCAAAAGCGACGGTGGAATTCTGTTAATCACTTTACCACACATATTACTGGCGACACGATCACCCATTGATTCAGCAGATATACACCGACAAGACAGCCGTTTTCTATCATGATGTATCCAAATCGCCCTGAAAAATAGAAAGGATCCGATTAGAGCGATGCGACAGCTGTCATTCCACTTTCCATATGCATGGCCTCATTTAGGCCTACGTCAATAGATTCTATTCAATTTTACTGGTCGCCAGTCAAAAATTGCCGTTGTGGTGCCAGCCGTGTGTGTAGGCCTATATGGCAAAGTTGATGATGATGATGATGACGATGATGATGATTGTTCCTCTTTCAATATGTTTCAACCTGTAGAAGGCGCGGAGAGCTATATCTCCAATACAAAATAAAGATTTTTGTCAATATAACCCTGGTAATAGTGTGGTTCACCACTTATGAGTAATTTCAATCAATCAATCAACAGCTCAAGGTGCAGTTACACTTTAAGTTGTAGTTGCTCTCTAAGATACGGAAAACATGGGCAGAGGTATGCTGTTCTCTGCACAGCTGATGATGACACGCTGCCCTCAAAATGTTAGCCTAATCAATTTCTACAGTGGTATGGAATTATACGGTCAATATATGGTGATATGGAATTATATGGTCAATTCTCTGTACACAGCAGATAATTACATTCATCAGAGGGATAACCTTTAGAGACAAACATTCTCCAGCAGCAAATGTTTACCACTAAGGAAAAGATGGACATACAGTATACTATCAGAAATCAGTCACATTTGAAGGGAGCTTTTTCAGGACCATTCAGTTCAGTGTAGCAGTACACAAACTACACAAGAAATGAGGATAGGCAAGAGGACAAAGGGAGAGGTTACGAGACACAGGGCCGTTGTTAGGCCTCTATTGATTGCCCATGGAGTTCTTATCACACATAAATCACAGAGATATCGTGTGAAAGAGCGGAGCCGGAGCTTTCCAATGATAGGCCTAGTAGCGGCTAGGTGCTCTGATAAACGGTTCACGAGAAAATTAACGTGGATAAACCCTTACGTTAACGTGGATAAAACATTTCATCGTATTTCCATTTTGCACATTGCGCTTTGTCCATCTCCACCCATTGCTCCCAGTGGTATATCTCACAAACGCTTTATTCAACACATGGCAATCCATGGCCTATCAGAATAAACAGCACCTTACCAGACATGAGGATATGAAGCATTCCTCTGCATAGCTGTTCCTGAGACAATACAGTACATTTCCATTTCTTCATGGCATCCAAATTGGAATTCTAATTGTCAACTCTCACGCATCTGGCTTTCAGCATCAGTCTCACACTCTCACTCTCTCCAAATTCATTCTTGTTTTTTTCTGATCCATTAATTTTCTGTTGCTGACTAGACTAGACCACAACATCGTTTCTAAATGACAGAAGACGAGTTTAAGGCATATAGGCTCTTTAGAGCAACAGTAAGTCTAATACTGCCAACAACGTTCTCAGTGCAGTTTTCTCTGATTGTTGATTGGCCGATCCGATGCTTTCAGCATCAGTCTCACACTCTCACGCACAGGCAAGAAATGTCAAGCCAAATTCATTCTTGTTTTTTTCTGATCTGTTCATTTTCTGTTGCTGACTAGACTAGACCACAGCATCATTTCCAAATGACAGGAGATGAGTTTAAGGCATAGATAGGCTCTTTAGAGCAACAGTAAGTCTAATACTGCCAACAACGTTCTCGATGCAGTTTTCTCTTGATTGTTGATTGGCTGATCCAGCCTACCACAACTTCACGGAACACGCTGCTCTATGAGATCTATGAGGTAGAGGGGCACAGGGGCCCTGAAGCTCAAGCCTCTATGTGGCGTCAGTCACTATGTTCTCCACAACTGATATGTGAATAGTGCCCTCAGTCAAATAACACAGGTTATGTTATGTGATACCGCAGGTCTTAATAGGCCCCCTCAATCATACACCATGGGTTATATTATTCACCCCTGATATATGAATGGGGCCCCTGCAGTCAAATAACACAGGTCACACCATGTGTGATAACCATGCGTTGTAATTGCTATCTTTTTATCACAGCAAGATGCCGCAAATATGTTGATGGTTACAGTATGCCATATTTGTATGTCTTAATCTGTCCAATTCTTTCCACAAATCTTACCGTACTATAATGGCAAAACTATTGGGTCACTTGCCTTGACTCGCATATGAAGTTGAGTGATATCCCATTTTTAATTCATAGGGTTTAATATAATGTTGGTCCACACTTTGCAGCTGTAACAGCTTCAACTGTTCTGAGAAGGCTTTCTACAAGGTTTAGGAATGTGTTTCAGGGATTTTTTGACCATTTTTCCAGAACCGCATTTGTCAGGTCACACACTGATGTTTGACAAGGAGACTGGCTCGCAGTCTCCGCTATCATTCATCCCAGAGGTGCTCTATTGGGTGGAGGTCAGGACTCTGTGTGGGCCAGTCAAGTTTACCCACACCAAACTGTCATCCATGTCTTTGTGGACCTTGCTTTGTGCTCTGGTGCACAGTGATGTTGGAACAGGAAGTGACCATCCCCAAACTGTTTCCACAAAGTTGGGAGCGAGCATGGAATTGTCCATAATCTCTTGATTAATGTTGAAGAATTCAGAGTTCCTTTCACTGGAACTAAGGGGCCAAGTCCAGTTTGGGGATGACCCCTTCCTGTTCCAACATGACTGTGCACCAGTGCACAAAGCATTTTGTTCTGTTTGGATGGGCATAGGCAATAGGACTGGTTTCTGTTGTCGGTGCCTTTTGCTCTGTGAACTTGCACAGGCAAACTTACTCATAACTGAAATACAGCAAAACCATTGTGAGACTCTCTGAGACCAGTTGGAGCAGATACATACCTCGCAGATTCATGTCTCCTCAAATATCGTCGTTGAGATTACGAGTTTCGGGAAATCATAACAATCTTGTTTGGGCTTGACAAAATGTGCACCGAATTTTGGGGGATTGCACAGAAAGATGAGGTGAGGTGAGGTGAGGTGAGGTGAGGTGTGTGTGTGTGTGTGTGTGTGTGTGTGTGTGTGTGTGTGTGTGTGTGTGTGTGTGTGTGTGTGTGTGTGTGTGTGTGTGTGTGTGTGTACTATAAAAAGGAAAAGTCAGGGCTGTCCAATTTATCAAACCATATTATGTTACAATAGTCATTCTGATTAAGTAATCCATTTTTCTAATTGAATCAAATAAGGTATGCGTATATACTAGGGGGAAAAGAAAAAAGACGGTTTGTCACATTTACGAAACCACAAAACATGAAATTACAGTTTTTCTTGATTGCTTTGATGCAGCAGTCAACTCAAACTCCACACTCCAATTCCAATTGAAGATTTGTGTGAAGGAAAGTCAAACAGGTGCTTCAGTAATTTCATACTGATGTAGGTAGTTTCTAATATGGTTTCTGTTTGGTTACCATAGCTAAAACAAGTTTGGATTGCTATGGATTGGAATACACCTTTGCAAGAGGTGTCTTCTGCTCTGCTGAGACAGTGATGATGAAGCAGGTCAACGCAATCAAGAAAAAAACGTAAACAAACTATAATTATTCTATCAACACAGACGTTTACATCGATAGTCTGACATTATAATTTATTTGCCTCGGGTGTAGGCCTACTGTGGAGTTTTTGGTGGAAGGCTAGCACATATTGTTGACTTGCGCTAGCCTAGGACCAGCAAATTCTACAACTAGAAGGACTGGATGAAATGTGCTGAAAACAGTCTCCACTAATACATATCACACTGGCTAACATAGGTCCTATGTCCAAAATTCCGAACTACCCCTTTAACACCAGTTGACCCACGACTTACCTGTATCATGCTATTGCTTGGATTGTTAACCGCAGTCTGCAAAGAATGACAAAGGTTATGTGCTAACTAGTGGTACATCTTTGGCTCAAAAGGTTTGGTCTGTTGCCAGACTTGGAGTTTCTGTTTACACACGTCTGTAAAACCAAAGCACTGCTTTGAGTCTATCTGTGCTCAACATCAAAATGACGTGGCTCAAAGGAAATAACTAGCCATATGCAACAAACAAATGTGGTCATGATATGTTCTATTCAAGAGACGTCAGACAGAGTGATTTCTCAGATTACTTAGAATAACAGTTGTTGGTTGATCTGTGGACAACATAATTGTTGACTCACCAGACTGCGTCTCATATTGATGTCACTGTACATCAGGCAGAACTTAATCCAATTTACTGCATAAACAGGTATTTCCAAACAGATTATACACAGTTATATGTTCTATCCTGTTTGTTTTCTTAGCTTGTCTATACTGTATTGTTTTTGTCCTGTTTATACTTATAGCTATTTGTTTATTACATGAACAAAGCAGTTTAAGTATTTGTGGAATTTGTGTGAAAGGTAGTAGTTGCAATGTTATTAAAGATACATTGTGCTTGCTTTGAGTCTACATTGGAGTTTTTAAATTATTATTATTTATGTAAATGTACTAACATTAATATGACCAGAATTTACACTGCACACAACTTTACACCTGAAAGTAATAGAATATTCATTAAATATCATAAAATGTGGTCCCAAACATAAGTGGGGAAATCCATACTGCAAAATAGCTTTTTAACTATATGAGTGATATATTTTTTTCATATACTTAGGCTACTATTACTGTAAAAATAAATATTTACCATTTATTACTATTATTAAATGCAGTGGACAACTGGAGGGGAAGACCAGTTACAACGCAGCAGGATAAAAAGGTAAAAGATGTAACGGCAATATCCCATCTAAAAAATTTTTTCCTGATCATTTGTTGTAATTGATACAATTTGAATATCTGGGTCTAAAGCCATTAACTTATCTACTTACAGCCATATTATCAATACATTTATTTATTATGCATTTATATTCACAAGTGTATCCAAATATATTAATAATTGTCTTGTTAACTATGCTTGATATCAAAATGTCCTGAGCAGAAATCGATTTAAGTACTGTAGGATCAATTGAGAAAAGTGTGGTAGTGACCTTAACCAGATCGTTCTTCGAGTTTTGCCCTGTCTAATATTCCTTCTTCTGAGCTTGGCCTACATAAACATGATTGAAGTTTGAATTGTGCCAGTAGCGCTGCCAATTTTAAAAGCTATAGCGACACACACTGGTCTCACAAGTGGCAGCGCTGACAATAACATTCAAACATAAATACAATTATTCCAAATCTTTATTACTTTCATGATAACTATAATATTTGATAGTAACATTGTACAGAATTCTTTAAAAAAAACAAAAAAATAAAAAAATCTAGCCAACTTGATGTTGCTTATCAAAATGTTGGTGTTGCTTTAGCTACAGCAAGCAACACCCTGGCACCGCCAATGCTCTTCATAGACGATGATGAAAAATTATACTGAAAGGGACTTCCGGCATGACGAGTTAGTGAGCAGACGTGCGAAAGGGGGCTCCGGCTAAACTTTCATATTTTTTAAGCTGAACGACTTTAATATCTAATTATTCTCTTTTGGTTGACTGGCAATTGGACATTTACAGATACATTACGTGAAAGTATTAAGAAATAGGCCAAATGAGCAAGCAGAAACAGCAAGGAGCTCGAGCTAGCGTTTCGGCTAAGTTAGCTAACATGGCTAAGGACGCTGACTGGACTAGCAAAAATGAAGACAGCCCGGTTACCAAAAGCGACCTAGCAGCTCTACTCAATGATCAGCGTGAAAGCTTCAAGACTGATGTGGCCGTTTTGATTCGCGAGTCAACAGAATCCCTTAGGTCATCGGTGGATTCTCTGGGACAACAGGTGTCATCATTTAATGGCCGTCTCACTCAAACAGAAGTTTTGGCTGGGGAAAACTTTGGGAAAATCAACGAGATGGAGACTGCCATTAAAACGCTTCAGTCTCAATGCGGAAAACTTCTGGACAAAGTTGACGATCTCGAAAATAGATCCAGGCGTTCGAATCTGAGACTTATCAACGTGCCCGAGGAGAGTGAGAAGGGCCTGGACCCGACTACGTTTGTGTCGGACTTGCTGATGACGGTGACTGGCTCCGAAGTCTTTGATAGCCCCCCTGAGATAGAGAGAGCTCATCGCTCCTTCCGCAGATCGGGGGACAGTAGGCCTAATGCAGAGAGGCCGAGAGCCTTCATCGTGAAATTTCTCCGTTACCAAGATAAAGAGAAAGTCCTGAGATGGGCCAGGAAACATAAGATGACTTACCGTGATTCTGAACTGAGAGTCTACCCTGATATCAGTGCTGAACTGAACAAACAACGAGCGTCATTTAATCCGATTAAAAATTCACTGTATCTGAAAGGAATAAAGTTTCGCCTGCTGCACCCGGCCCGTCTTCACGTTTCATTCCATGACCAGGACTACTACTTCGATTCGCCTCAAAAAGCCCAGAACTTCTATGACCAGCACGTCAACATCCCTGACGAATAGGCTGCAATGGAGAAGAGACCGGTCTCATCCATCCCGAGATGTTTGTTACAGCCAGCAAGCTAGAATTTTCTGTTAATTTGGATTTATAAGGCGCTGTTGTAAGTATTTTTTTTTTTAAGATTTGTGACGACCTGAATCCTATCTTATCATAGACCTACCGTTTTAATTTGTTATTCTTTACACATATAATAAGCCGTTAATAATAGCCTATAAAAGGGTACATGCCTATTAGGCCACTGCATCTCCCTACCGATCTTATTTTGGTGTTAATTCTCAGCGTCACATAATTCATTACTCTAAATAGGAGCCCCCTGACTCAAGTAGTAGTGAAGTAGCTCATGCCATCTGGAAGTGGCATATTTTGGATAATCCTGCTGCTAGTTCTAGTTCTAAGAACATGCTTAGGAATGTTAGATTTTGCATTCATGTTGTGCACTCTCCGTTCTGAGAGTTTAATATGGGGGGGTTTTCTGGGAGGGGAATGGGTGGGTGGGTGGATACATATGTGTGTGATTGGGAGGGGGTGGGTAGTTGTGTCCTCACTACAGTTGTTGGTATATATGTGTTTTGTTTTTTTCTCTCCCTCCCCTTCCCCTGCTTTCATCTTCTCATGTCAAGGCAGTGTCACTATTTTACATAGCCTACCTCTGACCATTACATATGAGTAACATAATAAAAGACAAAGGAGCAAGCCTGAGGTTGGTATCCTGGAATGTTAAAGGCCTTAATAGCCCAGTCAAGAGAGGCAGAATTCTATCTCATTTAAGACACTTAAAAACTGATGTAGCTTTCCTACAGGAGACCCATCTGATCACTAAAGATCATCACAGATTGAGGGCATCATGGATTGGTCAATGTTTCCACTCCAATTTTAGCAGTAAAGCACGGGGTGCAGCTATTGTATTCCATAAAAAAGTTCAGTTTACCCCATCTAATACAATAGCTGATAATCAAGGCCGATTCATTATAGTTACAGGCTCTCTTAACAATGAAGCAGTCACTCTTATAAACTTGTATGCGCCCAATTGGGATGATGAAGCGTTTGTTACAAAGGTGATATCGTCTCTTCCAGATTTGAGTAGTTATAAATTAATTTTGGGGGGTGACCTTAACTGTGCAATGGACCCGGTTTTGGACAGATCCTCCTCCAGACAGCACGCTCCATCTAAAATGGCCAAAGCCTTCTCATCTTTCATGAACCACATAGGAAGTGTGGACCCATGGCGATTCCTCTACCCTGATAAAAAACAATTTTCATTTTATTCCCATGTTCATAATAGTTTCTCACGAATAGATTACTTTTTCATTAGTAATGATTTCCTTCCAGCTGTTAATCACACGGAATACTCAGCCTTAGTCATATCGGATCATGCACCACTACTTCTTGACCTTTCTTTTGCACTCTTACAAAAAACACGCCCTCCCTGGAGGTTAAATTCTGCACTGCTTAACGATAATGCATTTAATTGTATGATTTCTGCAGCAATTGATAATTTTCTTATAAATAATGATTCAGATTCCATATCTCCTTCTTTGCTTTGGGAAACATTTAAAGTGGTTATTCGGGGAGAGATTATATCGTACTCTGCGAGCATAAATAAATATAAAAAACAAAAACAAGAACAGCTAATGGAAAATATTAAACATCTGGATAACAAACTATCAGTATCACCATCCCCAGAACTTATAAAAGACAGACAAAATCTACAAATGGAATATAATCTATTTACAACGCATGAGACCGAAAAACTACTATTGCACTCACGAGGATTTTTGTATGAGCATGGTGAGAAAGCAGGACGGCTGTTGGCTCACCAGCTCAGGAGTCGAACAGCATCTCAACAAATTAAACAAATTAGAACTTTTTCAGGAGAAGTTACAGTGCTTCCGTCTGTCATTAATGATACCTTTAAAAATTACTACTCTAAACTATACACTTCTGAAGCCTCTAACACTGACACATATAGGACAGAATTTCTTGATAATTTGGAATTCCCATCCATTGCTACAGGCAAAGCAAGTTATATGGATCAACCTCTGAAAATTAGTGAAATTACTGATGCAATTAAACTAATGCAAAGCAGCAAAGCCCCTGGCCCGGATGGGTATCCGATAGAATTTTATAAAAAGTTCATTGATAAACTAAGCCCTCTTCTTCTTAAAATGTTTAATGACTCTTTGGATCAGGGAACCTTACCTAAAACCCTCACAGAGGCCTCCATAACCTTATTGTTGAAACCAAACAAAGACAGTGTTGAGTGCGGCTCCTACAGGCCAATCTCACTCTTGAATAATGACTATAAGATTCTAGCTAAAATACTTGCACTGAGATTGGAACCTGTTTTGCTGGACATCATATCGTCAGACCAGACGGGATTTATGAAAAATCGTCATTCCTTCTCAAATATTCGCAGACTTCTTAATATCCTTTTATCCTCAGCTCCTGTTGAGACATCAGAAGTGGTGGTCTCACTAGATGCTGAGAAAGCATTTGACAGGGTGGAGTGGGAGTACCTGTTTGATGTCCTAAACAGATTTGGTATGGGTTCCAAATACATCTCATGGATAAAGTTACTATATACCTCACCTAAAGCTTCAGTGAATACAAATGGAATGAGATCTCAATACTTTACACTCTCCAGGTCCACCCGTCAGGGGTGTCCCCTGAGTCCCCTGTTATTTGCTGTGGCAATTGAACCATTGTCTATAGCACTTAAATCAACTAGCTATAATCAGGGGATTACTAGAGGTGGCACCAAACATATACTTTCACTTTATGCAGATGATTTATTGTTGTTTATTTCTGATCCATTAACCACTATCCCTCGCATAATCGAACTATTAGATAAATTTGGAACCTTTTCAGGTTATAAACTGAATTACTCAAAAAGTGAATGTTTCTTGGTAAACAACCCAACCCCACACATTACTGATGGAGACCTTCCCTTTAAGCTGTCTGGAAACACCTTTAGATACTTAGGGGTGAATATCTATCAACATTTATCAGCCATTTACAAAAATAATTTTCTACCTTTAATGGAACAGATTAAACTAGATTTGGAAAAGTGGAATGGTCTGCATTTAACAATTGCAGGTAGGATAAATTGTATAAAAATGAACGTGCTCCCTCGGTTTTTGTATCTTTTTCAGTGTCTGCCAATCTTTTTGCCAAAATCATACTTTAGTACAGTTGACAAATTGATCTCCTCCTTTATATGGAAAAATGGGACCCCCAGGATCAAACGTGGGTTTTTACAAAGAGACAGATCAGTTGGTGGATTAGCACTCCCAAACTTGAGAAATTATTATTGGGCAGCCAACATACAAAAAATGATCCTTTGGGTTCAGGCGCCGACACTAAATTGGTGTGAGATCGAGGCTAGTTCATGTCCCTCCACTTCACTTTTGGCTTTGCTCACATCTAAACTACCCATTCAGTCAACCCAATACACAGGCAACCCTATCGTTATTACTACTTTAAGGATCTGGTCTCAATTTAGACTAACTTTTGGACTCAAGGGGGCATCCAACCATAGCCCCATTTGCAACAATCACCTTTTTCTTCCCCCCAGTGTAGATGCAGCCTTCTCCTTTTGGCGAAGGGCAGGCCTTACAAATCTAAGAGATCTCTACACTGATAATTCCTTTGATAGCTTTGGCAAACTCTGTGAAAGGTTTAACCTCCCACAGTCACATCTTTTTCGTTATTTCCAGATCCGTAACTTTGCCAAGCTGAATAATTCAATCTTTCCAAACTCTCCACCTGATTCTGCTGTCGATTCAATTTTAGACATTCCTGCTAGTCAAAAAGGCCTTATTTCCAGAATATATATTTCAATATCCCAGCTCACAGAGACCCCACTTGATCAGATAAGAAAAACCTGGGAGGAGGAGCTGGGTTGCCCTATTGCTGACAATGACTGGGAGGAGGCACTCAGCAGAGTGAATGGGAGTATGTCTTGTGCAAGGCTGAGTTTAATACAGTTTAAGGTGGTTCACCGCACTTATTTTACCAATTCTAAACTTTCCAAAATATATCCTAATGTCACAGACTCCTGTAACAGGTGTAATTTATCTCCAGCAGACATGACACACATGTTTTGGTCTTGTCCTCGCCTTCATGATTACTGGACAAATATCTTTGGTCATTTGTCCAAATTTCTAAGTGTTACATTACCACCAAGCCACCAAGTTGGTATCTTTGGGGTAATACCAAATCATGAGAATTTTAGAAAGTGGGCAAAGGACACTATTGCCTTTGCATCCTTATTAGCGAGGAGGAGAATACTACTAGGATGGAAGTCACCGCTTGCCCCCACGGCGTCCACATGGCTTAAAGACCTTATGATGTTCCTCAATCTAGAAAAAATTAAATACAATTTAAGAGGGTCTCCTGAAAAATTTGAGTTAGTTTGGAATCCAACACTGGAATACATAAGAGAATTAAAAACTCTCGAAGATAAATGAGCACCCTTTTTGAACAGCACTATCTTTTGGCATGCCTCAGGGTTGTCAGAGTACAAGTTGACCTTGACACCTTATTTCCTTGCTGACTCCTTGTTTTTTGTTTTGTTTTGTTTTGTTTTCTATTCTTTTCCCTATGTTTCCATTGGCATGTATGGTGCAGATGATGTGCACTTCTCAACCTTATCTTAAAAATAATAATTTATTTGCATCATGGACATTTTGAATGTATGTTGTATTATGCATTGTATCATTTGTTACATTATGCATTGTATTATTTTTAATTTGGTGTTTATAGTATAATCTGTACGGTGTAGAAAGTGTAGTGTGGATAACTGGGTAGGGTGGGGAAATGAAAGGGTATGTTGTTGAAGAAAAATGGAAAATAAGCCTTCTGATGTAAATGGCTCTTTGTTATAACCTGTGAAATCAATAAAAAAATATATGTAAAAAAAAAAAAAACAAAAAAAAAAAATTATACTGAAAACCCTAACCCTCAAAAGACTAATATAATATTCTACAGTTTTTACCATTAATTTAAATACCTAATGTAAATTCACAACAGCTCATGACATGGGAGGTGACTACAGCAATGGCCTTCCCTGCTAACATGTTCTGGGGGCGCTACTGGCAACATACAGTATCAGTCACTGCAGACTGTTGTTATAATCGGCAATAGGATAAGCAATATTGCGAGTGAAAATGCTATTGTACCAGTATATCCTTCACTTCATTGAAGCCCTTTAAAGGTGTGATGAAATTATTTCAGCGTATGCATTATCTCCAACTCTAGGGGATAAGCCCCTCTGTCTTTCAATGATGCCCCTGACGAGATAGTCAGAAACACAGGCCTGCAGTAATAGTGAGACACTTTTTGGCATCTTTTGTCTGCTCATATTCCGACATATTGCCTAAATGCCTTTTTATATTAATTTGGCTTAAATGCTCCAGAAAAACACAAGTGCTGTGCATAAGAGTTTGTAATGGAAACCCTGTAAATCCACAGAAAGAAACAAAGACATCTTTATCTGTCTGTTGGTGTGTGTGTGTGTGTGTGTGTGTGTGTGTGTGTGTGTGTGCTCCTCACATATCTCCAGAACAGTTCATCTGCCCGACTGCACCTTTGGGTGGGTGTATACTTGCGACCCATGCGAAGGCAATGTTGACTGTGAAGCTGTTCAGAAGAGAAATGCTAAATATATATATATATATTAATGTTTAAGCCATAAAAGTTGCCGTAAGTGATGCATCCTCCATCTGAGTTGTCTGTCCTTGTTCTCACTCTCTCAGACAGAGTGTGCAGAAAGACATATCTTTGTGCACAACATTGAAAAAGGTACGGGGAACATAATATTCCCTGCTATAGACATATGCACATCCACTCAAGTGGATGAAAGGTTCAAGGTGCTGACAGCTAAACCAAAAGGTGAATGGTTCATTTGTTGGCAGAATGTATTGGAGAATTCTTTCAATGCAGCTTTACAGTGAGTTTCTTGAGCTTTCTCACGATGTTCAATTTGAAAAGTCTGTGTTCATGAACTGTGCATGGTCACCAACTGAAGTGTTAATCCAATGAAACTAAGAACTTTTGTAGAGATTTCTACACAATCTTTGCATCAATTTTCACTAAAAAGCAATACATGTTATTATCAATGAACACAATGCCAAATCTATGTAGAATTAGTGTTTTGTCCCAATGAACCTTCTGCCCATTTATTTACTTATTAATAATATTAAGTCTAGTGCTGTCCCTCTGGAGTTGTCTTTTCCCCCAAAAAAACTCTCCATCAGATACAGAATGCTTTCTATCGATTTCATGTCTCCTAGCTGTACAGACTACAGCTGTGAGTGACAGGCTTAGACTCCTCTTAGCTGTGACAGTGTGTCTAAAATGTACTCAGAAATGGAATTTGGTGGAGTCCTGGAGTTTTGAGAGATTAAAAACTTTATTTGTGTGTATAGAGCTATCTTTCTCTTTGATTGCCAGCACCCTTACTGTTAATTAGACAGTTGAGAGGTATACAAGTGCCTCACCTCCCTTGTTATCTTTCCTCTCTATCTCAAACCTGTAGGCTTCAATACCGAACAATACACTTGCACTCAATTTGTACTGAACAGTGAGTCATAATGAATAGTATGGCCACCCTTGGTCATAAAAAAAATATGCATTCATTGTCATAGGTTAGTAATATGCCCACGGGTATCCATGTGTGACCACAGAATAAGAGCCACAAAATAACTATTCATGACCACAAAGTATAAAACATGGGGACCACAACTAATGACTATGTGGTCATGATGTGTGGTCAAAAGACGCAGTATCTGTTGTTTAGGTCGGTCACACTGACCAGCAGCAATGTTGAAAGTATGCTTGCTATATGCTGCTTGCTGTGGTAGATTTGTTTGCTATGATACAGTATGGAAGCAGACAGGATGGCGCCAAGACTCACAACGGCGTGGGGATGTTGTCCATAGTGTAACGTGATACTCATCAATGTCAACTGAGGAATATCTCAGGCATTCCCAATGCTCAGTTTATTTAAGCTCAATTTATGTAGCTTTCCTCTAATTGCTAAAATAGCACACTCATGAGGTGCTGTATCGAATGTGACTTGAATGTAGTCAATACAGCAGCTTTTGAGGTACTAAATTATATAATGAGAAAGTATCATCTGACGATAGCTGGTTAGTCAGCTACAGATAAGCATTTGAATTCTTAATTCTTATGAGTTGCAATACACAAAGGTATTCTAAAGGCTATTCTAAAGTATAATTTAAAGAAGTTCAGCTTAGCTGCAAATCAAAATGATTTAAGGTAGAATTTACTGTTTTGTTCACCATTTTGCATAAATAAAACCTAAACTTTCATAGAATAATGACTATTAGAATCATCCAATGCTTAACATTCATGAAACCACTGTCAACGTATGGGAATCCTGTGCTTCTTAGACTGGAATGGATGTGTATTTTTTGTTAGACTTGCACATGCCTGAAATTTAAACCCCACTTGGAAATTTCTAATAAAGATTTATTTTAAAACTTTTGATGGGTGTTTTCTGAGTTATGTATACAGTATGTCTTGATTTGTAAAATGTTATATTTGCAGGGTAAATTACATGTGGTTTGGTCACATGATGCTCAGAGCCCTGCTCAAAATGAATAGTGACTCAGAAAAAGGTGCAGTGTACGGAACTGTAACATATTTCTGTAATTAAAGAATCATCCTTGGATTTAAAACCTGCACACAGCCTTGGACTCGGGAATGAGCAGTCATGTTATCAGTGGCGCAAGTTTATGTGCTTTTCCTGTTAGCTCAGCGGTCCCCATTGTCACAGTACACCTCTGGAGTCACTTTCTCAAGAACACTGAAGGAAAAGAGAAAAAAAAAGAAACATGAAGCGAGAAAAGATTTTACTTTTGCCTCTTCAGGCGTCACAGCAGTCTACCGTCTTTTCATATTTATGCTGTGCTGGCTGTCCTCTGAGAGAGGACACATTTCAGGTTTGCATGTCGTATGACAATACCCCCCTCTTCAGTCACTAAGTGATTCATGTCCTGCGCCAGCAAAACTTTACCAAAATCTTCGCCATCCTGGACTTACAAAATTGAACTGCCTCTGAAAACTCTCATTTCTGTTTACATATTTCTGTTTTATGATGCAGCTATTTAAAATGCATCATCTTGAATTTGATCCAGCAAACATCAGCATATGGTTAGGTGTGAATGTAATTCTCTAACAAACTACCGCAGTTTCTGTTCAGGATGATGCTTAAGCGCCATTTCAAGCTTATAACACTAAGTGGACCATTTGTTTTAAGTGGATTGGTCACTTTGAAACATTCTGCCCTGTTACATTTCTACCATCTGTATCATATTTAAATGATTCCTCATGTATAATCTCATTCATCTAGTGCACACATTCTAAAAACTGTTGTGCATCACATTCAACAATTTAAGTTGAATAGTTATAGCAAGTGAAAATAGGAAATAAATAGCTTCCACAGCAAGAATATTTAATGAAACCAATACAATTTCACGATGTTGCCAGGAGAATGATATCTCTTAATTTTGTATTCATTTTACAAACGTCAGACAACATTACCAGGTAAGTCAAATAGCCTGCTTGTTTAACATTTTGTTCATTTACCAACACTCTATTTCACTTTAACAAACTTTGAAATAAAAAGGTTTACTTTTCTGTGCCTATGTTTATGAAGAAGCTCCTTAAAACATGCCCTCCAGCCCTCAAGGGTGATAATGGAAATGTTCTCAATTTTGTCGTTAGAGAATTAAATGGTTTCTGTTTGAAGTGTGTATTTTTTCTTCTTCTCTGAATAAGGGACAGGCTTGTAACCATGCTTTTTGGTGCAGAGATTTGCATAAAAACCCCTCAGCCTGGTAACTTTTGAGCGGATTGTGGCTAGAGTGGAGCTAGGATGTGAGACAAAATGAAAGCCTCCAGGGGGAAGGTGAGCCTCTGCCTGTCTATGTATGAAAGAAGTAAATCCGACTTGGTTGGTAAACAGAGGCTCCAGGGACAGCCTCCCTTTTGCATGCATGCTGCCAGGGTGTAGACGCAGCCCTCTGTGATTCTAATAGACTAAGCTCATTGAAATTGGCATAGGAAATGTCAATAAGGCTACACGCCATGCAAAAAACACCTCAGTTGGCAGGAGCAACTCCCGCATTGCAAAGTCTACATCCTTGTGACATATAATTATGGCACAGATCTATTCATGGCCCAACCTCTGAAAAAAAAACATTGGGTTTGTCTGATTTGCATGAACTCTCTGTCTCAAATGTGACAAATGAACAAATAAAAGTCTGCAAATGCTTAAAAATGATAATAAATAATGGGGGGGGGCATGTCTCTGGATGAGTTTTAGTGGCTGTCTGACTGACAGCACAGTTTTGCTTTGTTGAGCACAGCTCAAATCCATGATATGTAATGCCCTGTGATAAGTTCACTAGACCTCAAAGGGTTCAGAATAAAGCCTGAGTGAGTATGAACATGTACTCAAGCCTACCAAATCCTTATATTTGCGTACACAGAGACACATAATATTTGCATAAAATATCCACATGCTGTTCTATGGTAAACTTCTGAAATATTTATTGCTGGAAATCAATAACTGCGGATGAAAATAAGTGTAGAATCAACACAATGACTGGTGATTTTTAACCATATACTTTAAGAAATGTATAAATGGAGTGCTATTCCTTTTTATGCTTTTGTTCTTATTCTGCTTTGGCGAATATCGCTGTAATTTGTCTTCATCTGCCTGTATGGACATTTTGTACAATGCAGGAGTATCAAATCAAAAGTGCAATTGTCAGACATGGCAGAAGCAATTTTACATGCGGCCCCGAGGAACCTCTATGCTGTCGGTGTTTTGACCCTACACTCATTCAGCATTGTTCTTCCTCTCACCAAGCTGATACTCCTGAAGATTGGCCTGTCTGTTTTCTGATGCAGTTCTGCATGATCTTACCTGTCTGAAGAGGGATAGTTATCTTATGGCATACACTCCACTCTTGCAAATTTTGTTTTCCAGTCAGGTTGTTATCAAGCATTTGTGCTGTGAGGCCTTTTGGTCTGAGATCACTGAGATGATCTTTGTTTGAAGTCAGAGTGTTGAAAATACAGTCCAAGAGTTTCAAAAGTGTTGTGCTGTTGATGCTCAAAACTGACACCACAATTTACAAAATATCTAAAGTTTGGAAGTATTTTTGTCCACCAGTCAACAGAGTAGACCCTATTTAATGTATTGATGATATCATGACTGTAGCCACCTATTTTCTATAATTATCAATGCAGCCATTGACTGTTTTGTATTTTGTATTTCCTGTGAAATCATATTTCTACCAGGTAATGCAAAGTGTAAATGCAATCCAATATACACAAATATTATCAAGAAAATCATTCATGTATTATCGTGAGGTATTATTATTATTATTAGACAAGGCTTTAAGAAAACTGAATTAGCCCTATGAGTTGAAGTAAAAGCTGTAAGAAAGCATGCAGTTGCTCTCAGAGGGCCTATATACTTGCCCTCCCTGCCCTTAATTGCTTGCAGACTGGAAAAAAAAAGGATGTCTGCACAAGCTAATTCAACAGTGGCCAAACTTACTTGTGCTTGTTAGTGATGAAAGAGCATGGCTAAGGCCAGATGATGAGTGCTGCAGTCTCTTTAATAACTGGGGTTCACTCTCTGAATCTTTGTTTAGAATATGGGCAACAATGAACAGTCTCATGTGAAATCCAAAAGAAGCCATGTAAGTCATGCTCTATGGTTCAAAGGTCTGTCTGCTTCTTTTTTTACTTGGTCTCGGGGTATGCTGTGTCCCGCTGAAGGGATCTGCACGAGTCATGAATGAGAACAGCTAAAAAAATCAGACAAAAATAATAACCAGTCAAACAAACAAATCATTTGTGTTACATGGGCCATGGCAATACCAGTGAGAACAAAATTAGGACTAAACATAAAACAATTATCTCCAAAAATTAACAATGAAGTGATGACACCTGCTGTTATCATACTATTGGTGCTTGATGAAGGGTTCCAGGGTTGTTCTAGATAGAACATAGCCTATGTCTAATAAGAATAAACATACTCATAAAACAATGTGTGGTCTTTGCACCAAGGGCTCTCATTTGAATAGCAAGGCACTGGTGCACACATGCAACAGCAGTCAGATACGCAACCGCCGTGCAATAGCATGGGGAGGGATCAATATGGAAATCAAAGGAGGAGTTTGTGTTCCTGCGCATATAGGGTGGAACAGGAATGTAAAAGGGTGGGAGGGGTGCATGGTACATTCATTTTTTTTGGGTATGCTAAATTTGTGTTCTCTGAGTCTATCAAAGGATATGAAATTGCAAAATGAGAATAAATCCTGCTTTGGCAAAAGAGACTTGAGGTGGCTCAGGATTAGTCAGATATTGGACACATGCATAATATGAAAATGTGAAGTTGTCTGTGTGAAATAATTTCAATTTTATGCTGGATTCATAGCAGACAAAATAAGTTCAAATCATTACAGTAGTCATCTTTTATAATAGTTGAACAACAGAGACATCGCCCATGCAATTGACAAGCAATAGCATCATATTAACACCACACAGCATTCCCTTCAACTCTGTAGGCCCAAACATTGTCACAGGGTGATAGATGTAACATTTGGGAGCACTTACATTCTTGCTGCAACAAGACATTGGAAGTGCACATTACAATCAACAAACTATTTTATGAGTTGTTTGCTGTGCTCTGCCGCAAGGAACACCAACATTCTTGCCCAGACACACCCTGCTCTCACTAAAATTATGTGTAGGCTATGACAGGGCAGACAGGTTGTGAAATGAATGACAATACTTTTGGGTGGACTGTGAGTGTCCTGACTTGGACTGGCCACATGTTCTAATAAGATTTTGTTTATTTGTTTAAAATTAGTCATGATTTTTTGCAATGTAGGCTTGTTCTTCTGTAAGCCTAGCCTACAGTTACACCCGGTCTAAATAACTAAGCTATGTGCTAGCTAAGCTATGTGCAACAGGAAGTAGCTAATTATAATATTCTGCAGTGATGATTCTGCAGTGAAGACATTGTCTGAACAATCTTTATAATCATTAGCAGCTAATATTATTTTAGGTTTACTCACAAAAAACAAAACAATACTTGGCCTACTCACTGGTCATGTTGTGGGTTTAAAGGTCAAGGGAAGGGTAGCGCGGGAAGAGATGACGCCAGATGACGAGTTTGTTGTTGATGTGGACCCAAGAATGGATGGAAAATAACAGAGTGAGTCTTTGGACTGTGGAGCAAAAACGACTATCAAACGACGAAAGTCACAAAACCAAACTAATAAGTTACTAACTTACTGATAAGGTGCAGGGTACGTTTACAGATGGAATATGTCTAGTTCTACATTGGCCCAATAATAATGAGGTCTTACCTTTAGATTCCTCCGCACATAGGCTAGCAGCTACATGCTAGTTAGCTGTCTGCAAAAATGGACGTCTGATCGTTTTCGTGGACATTGTTTGTGGACATCGAATTGGCAGTTGTCGGTGAAGATGACAGTAGGCTAAAAGAGAGAGAGAGACACACATGGACGCATAGACCTGGACACCTACCTGAATAGAGTTGATTCACTACGTGGTGCTACTGTTTGCTGACATACCAGACTGTAAGTTCGCCATTTTTGCTTCCCTTTTTAAAAGTGTAACTTTACATGAATTACTGTAGCTCTCCATGTTTGTTCAACATTAAAGTGTGGATGCTAACGTCACATCGTTAACATTTCAAGTCGGTGCTTAATTGTAGGCCAGGGGTTTTACATGGTTGTGCGCGCCATGACTCGTTGTTGTTGGTTCTAGGCTACAGTAGGCGCCAGAATGTGAATCTGTATCTGTTTACTGTACCAATCAAGGGTGAGTTACAATCAATAGCCAAGACGTAGGCCTAAGTTGAACATCTACTCACGGTGACCTGCAACGTAATGGGGCTGAAGCGATGATCTCCAATAGACTACATCCAGTAATGTATGGGATATGTGGCCAACTAGCCAAATGTAATCATCGACTTGAGTCAGCCAATTACTCGTGTTGTCATTTGATGTACTACTAAATATCTGATCACCTGGGATCACAACAGTCTCTGACCATATCTGACCTTACACGATGATAATCCCTCTATTTTTTAAACTTGGTGGCAATAATGTAACAATTGAGTGCACCAATTCAAGGCTTGGTATGGTGGAATAGGCTGCCTTAAATGTACGGTGTGGCCTGTATGGCAGGAGAAGAGTTATTCATTTGTGCCACCTACGTCACTATCAAGTAGAACGCCGCCATATTTACGACCGATTTCGCCCAATATGACTGCCCACACTGCCCGTTTGAATGGAAGAGAAAGACAGATAGATCTAGAGAAATGTTCAATTTTAGGCTCCTATCTTTATTTGTTACCCCCAGTTTTCCTTTATCCCTTATTGTCTGCCCCAAGTTTGTTCCAATTGGCTTTCCATATCATACATTTATCTAGTTAACCCCTCTTACAGTGGTGTTAATTAGGCTATTTTAAGATAAGGTGATGATGTTCGGGACCGCCCAAACCGGGAAGATAATCCCAAAAATGTGGGATAAAAACTGGGACATTTTCAGGTTGACTCAATCCGATTTAAATACATATAAGTTTTGTCTTCAAAAAACGGGGGGGCTAGGTAGTTTTACTGTATTTTTCCCGGGGACGGGCAACCAAAACCGGGGGCTGTAGGCTACAGGAAACCGGAGACTGCACCGATGCATCAGCATGGGAATAGCCTATGTAGGCCTAGGCTATAATAAAAACATGATTTTAGTGGTAGTTTACTGACTAGGTAACGTTAGTTAAGTGGCCAACAGCTAGCAATCTCATGTTAGTGCCCCATACAATTGAATAAATAGCCGCAAAGAGGCATTCTCCCTCTCACGCAATTGCGTTTTTAAAATCGAAACTGGGTTTTGCTGAAGTAGCCGGCTACAGGCAGGTTTTATTACATAAAACCAAGCAACACGGTGTAACCTTAATTTGCTGTTTATTGCTCTGTCTGAAGCACAAAATATAAAAATAGCAATCAGACATGCATCACGCAAGACGCATCGATTTCTGTACGTAGCCTATATCATTCACACCGATATGGAGCCACAACCGCACGCTCTGCAAACTAGCTAACTCTAACCAACTAACATTGGCAAGATATAAAAACAACGTAGCCAATGTATATAATGAGCACAATACAAGTAGATAGACTACATTACAGAAAAAGCACAAACTACAACTCTACTAGATCATTTTGATGACACCATACCTCTGCCTCAGGACTGTCGCAGCACCCTCTGGGCTACATGAAAACTAGTAAGGGGTCCTCCGCAGCGTGGGAACCAACTCTTTCCACACCCAATAGCCTACTATTTACTGTACCCAGAGGAGTATGAAACAGTTTTTCACCATGCAACATTGTACAGAACATGCAGGGAATAAGGAGAAATCCAGGGAAGCTTAATCAACCCTGCTACAATAGCAAGTTAGGTAGGCGTATTTGCCTTTAACGACAGGAGCAAGCTTACCACAACAGCTGTCACATTATAACAGAGGTGAATTCCACCACAACACACCTCTAGTGTTCAAATACACTCATTCACAGGCATAATTTCATACTACTTTGAGTAACTTCACCATCTGTAATAGTGTCTTCTGCAACATTTAAATAATAAAATTAAAACTGATTCAGTGACCTTTCAGCACCTGATAAGGTAAAATGTACCACTTGACACGATGACATTGAGCACCACAAATAAGAAAATAAAGACAGATTTTGAGAGTACAACTTACTCTTATGCAGAAACTATGCAACACTGTTAGGTTTGTAGGTTCACCAAAATAACATTTAACATCTATGACTACAAAACAGTACTAACTAATTTAGAAATTATTTTACACCAATAGATTTAGACAACTCAACTCATGGTTCAACATATTTTATTTAAGACCTGTCAAGACAGTGTCAAACAAAGCATTACAATGTTTGGATCCACAATCCAGTTTGAAAGATCCAAAAGATGACATGTGAATACATCGTGCCAATCATGTGATGTGTTGGGGATACACTGGACCAATCATGTGTTGTGATCTCACTGCTGTTCCTTAGGTGGCCATAAGATTAGATCTGAGAATTTGAAAAACATTACATCTAATGTGCTAATGAACACTATGATGACCGTGAATTTAGATATTCCAAAAAAGTGAGCAAAAAAGTATTCATTCAAGGACTGTTCCTCATCCCTGGCCCTTAACTCATGAGCCACACACACTCACTTTCCAGTGCTGACATCTCCGATGCCAGGTCTTTTCATAGTTGTGGTCACTGTGATGGTCAGTAGAAATAGTAGCCTCTTCATGCTCCTCCACATTGGTGGTTGAACAGCCAGTGAGATTGTTGCAAGTCACGCATTTTGTGCTTCATTGGCTGAATGTTGTTTGTCCTTCTCCCTCCCCGAGGTGTGTGCAAAAAGACTGCGCACAAAACTGGAGTCCAAAGCAGTCGCTCCTAAAAAGTCAGGGCAGAGTCAAATAAAACACGACATGTGTGAGACATTACATTGTCCAACCTGAGTAAATATATTTCTCTTAGAACCTAGCCTAACATAAATCCTCAAATTATGGCCAGGGTCTTTTAAGTAGAGGCTGCGCAACGCACAGACCTTTATTTGGGGCAGGCTTTGTTCAAAACGACCACGGCTATTATCCGAGGCTCAGCTATAAATAAAGTATGTATAATATGAGGATTTACGATGTAGGTGTTAATAAGGGACAGATACAGAAATTAGGAAGTTAACTACTGGGTTTAGCCACAGACAGTAAAAGATAGGGATAGCATAATAGCCTAATTACGTTATGGTTACGGTATTTAGCAGACGCCCATACAAATAACAACGATACAGTGGGCTATAAGCTAATTAACAGTAACAATTTCAAAGTTGATGATACTACGTTAATGACAATAGAATAATCCGACTTCAGCATTTGTGTTCATGTGAAATATAGGTTTTAGTAGGCTATCAAATGGAATAAGACATTGCAAGATTGCAATTTCAATGTGCTAACGTTAAAATGTAGATACCATACCAACTAGCAGCTACCATCTACTAGCAGCTAATACAAACGCATTGCATAAGATATTATATCATGCGTGATGTTTACAAAACGTGTGAACCTCATGAACTTGACTGATTAATATAGTCAATCAAGTTTTGTAAGTGTTGTCCAAACGTGTCTCTTGTTGTTGTTAGCCCTAGATGCTACTAAGTTGAGAAGGCTTGCTTACCTGACACGAATGTGTTCATTGCAGGGTGTGAATCGTGGTTATCCAAACATCTCTTCGAATGGCAGCTACTTCTTTCTTCTTTCTTTTGGTATAGCGTGCTAACGTTAGCATAACATACCAGTTCAAGGTTCCTCAACTGCACAACACATAGCTAACATGACTGTGTGACCTTAACCTGTTGAACTTGTTAGCAGCTAATCATTTCCCTCGAGCCGCTGGCTCCGTGGTCGCTCCGTGGTCACACTTTTTCTTCGGTTTTCTCAGTTTAAATACAACGCGAAATGAATTTCCAAATCTCCACTTTTGCCCGACTTTTGTTTATAAATAATCGTATTCAGAGGCGAAATCGCCGTTTGCGTGTAAAACGAAGGGAACAAACGAAGGGAAAAGTTTCTATTATTTAAGATATCCATGTATAAGTGAATGGCGCCGCCTAGTGAGCGACTCGAATCGGTCGGCAAGATGGCGGCGCAAAGTTACTGTGACGTCAGGTGGCACAAACGAATAGTCTTTATTGGCCTAGTAGTCCTGTGTCTGTGTCCTGCCCACACGGTGCATGATGGGAATTCCGTCATCAAGGCGGCATGCAGGGGGTGTCGTGTGCCTCCCAACAATTGTGGTCTTGTGACGCACTGTTTCGAGGCACAGAAATGTCCATGGAGGAGCATGCCAACTCCTTTAGTCTAAACTTACTTTAATACATATTCTTCTTTAACTACCACATATGACATGTATAGGTATGGAAAGAGACGCTTGGTATCAGGGCTCTAAATTAACACCCGCCAACCCGCCAAATGCGGGTAAAAATTAATTTGTAACAATACACTCAACTCAAGATTCAGTGCAATTTACAATTTACAATTTTACTGTTACCATTCATCGTACTAATGTTTGAAGTCGAATAAGTGGAATCAAAAGCATATTATGCCTTTTGTCGTGGGGTGGGGGGCTGAACAGCCCTTAGAACTTGTGTGCCACTAGATTGATTAGTTTATGGCTATTTGCTTTCAGTAACAAGACTTGGTTAGGTCAGAATGCTTTATTAACCTTATTTATCACTTTATTGAATGACCCAGTGGAATCATTCAAAACATCCAATTCGCATTTCTGGAAAAGAAATGGGTTTCAATATTGTCGTCAAAGTAATTAACAGCACAATTGGCTTAGATATGATATTCATCAACTGCTACCCACCAAAAACAGAAGTATAAAACCTGTTTTGGAAAAACTGGTAATTCAGTGGCTTTCCCCAGAAAGGTGCATCTTGAAGGGATGGGCTAAAATGATGGTTGATGTCTAGCTTGTTTACTTGGAGTAGTGGTAAACTACCATCTGAAGGAGATACTGAAAAGATGGCTGAGATATTTTGATAAATTACTATTATCTGGAGCATTTTAGTTTTCACGAAAACATGAAATGGCTAAATTGGAGAAAGCTCTCCAAACTTTCAATGTATTTTTTACCTTGTTTACCCTGACCCTCTTTGCTCACCCACTTGCTTGCTCTCTCCCTTGCACACACACACACACACACACACACACACACACACACACACACACACTTTCTGGATGCAGTCAATTAATTCAATTTTCACAATCCCACAGCTACCCTCTTCAGTGTCCCTTGTCGGACACCTTAATATTATTCAGATCTTTTAGCTGATACCTGATAGGTGGTATGAAAGTCAATGATATTTTGGGGAGGAATGATTACAATTAAAACTCGGCAGGCAGGCACAGGAGATAATGATTGCTTAAATAAAAAGTTATCTCTGCCAATTACTCCAAGCTTGCTTATCAGGGATAATATGACCAGAATGCTGTGCAGAATGTTGATTAGATGGTGACACTTTTCTTGGCTCTCCTTGCCTTGTCCTTCTCATGTCTGGCAAACATGTAAACAAGACACATACAGCACATCTCCAAGAGACATTCTTTTATAGCCTTTCAATATCCACATTTTCTGTGAGTGCTATCCAAGTGAAATCTGAAATCCATTTATGTCTTCTCATATGTTTTGTTTTGGTAACTGCAAAGCAAAGTTATATACCCAAAGTTGGTATGATTAAAAAAACAACAACAAAAAACCCCAAAAACAGACACACAGCACAATACACAAAACCAAGCCTAGGATGATGATGATGATTTCACTCATCCAAGTGAATGCCAAGTGGACAGTTTGCGCTAGATTGGTGAGGTATTTTCTCTTAATTGGCATGTTGACCCAAATTAAATATCACCATACCCAGTGCATGAAAATAAGGACAAGGTCCATTTCCAAATGTACAGTGAGCACCCGCAGCTCAGCACAAAGGAGGTAATATCATTTATCAGGCTGTCTGGAGATGCCAGGGGACTGCTGAAGTTTACTACCCAGTAACAATTACTCATGGGACTTCACACACCTGCTGGGCCCCAGATGTGCTCCCTCATGTTTCTTACTGCTACGGCCTCTGGAGCTCTCCCTCAGGGTTTAGGCATCAGCATTCAGACGCAGGAAGGAGCTAGAGATCTACTGTGCCTATTTATGAATGGTAGTTGTGTTATTTATGTTGTGAAGCCCTGGTATTTTTTTATTTTTTTTTTGTCGTGAGATATCAGCCACTGAGGGACCATAAGCGTTATGTGTTGTTTTGTGAATATGCTTATGTCATGTGGAATGAAAAAATGTGAGCTAAGTTTATAGTCCAGATTTGATAAGGCGGTAAGCAATCAATTTGCAGAGAGGATCCTGTGGCGTTTGGCAGTAAATCTTTCAGTTGTGGTGTTTTAGATTTTATAAAGCTTAGATTTAATTCATGCATTTGTATTTTGTTTGCTGTGATACTGCAATAGCTTTGCTGTAGTTTAGTTTCATATTGCTTTAATATGATCAACATGTGAATTTCACACTAGATGATCATTTTAAATCTTGTCTTAAAACAATGCACATTAATCTTAGTTTGTCCTTCTGTTGAATAAAACAAAAACATGCGTTTGCCAGCAATTAAGCATGTAATCATTAATTTAGGGTTGATGCAGACAAAATATAAAGGCCTCACTGTGCTTTTGTGACATCTACTGTAGCTTTTGTACTGTATTTTCAGACTAAAGGAATGACCAGGGATCGTTGCACTTGTTTGGTGTACGACACACATTTGGAAGTCATCAAGATGACAAAAAACAAGATATAGGTTATCTGAGGTCACTGCCCCAAACAGTGTGTGCTTGTTTTTGATTTAAAGTATAAAGTAGTTAGAATTTGTGAAAAGTGAATTTTGAAATATGGATAAAAAAAATTCACCCATATTAAACATAGTATATCTCTGGTTAGTGTTTCCATGTACTTTTACCACTGCTGCTCCAGGCTTATTTGAGTAGAAATGTGTGATTTTTCTCCCCGAGATCCACATGACGCCCCTCAGGCATCTGTTCATGTCTTTCTTTATAAGCCAGTTGAAATAGTAGGGTTTCTTTCAAGGGCACATAAGTTGTCCTGTGTCCCACAAAAAATATCAGCAAACAAAACTGCAGGCCTTGTTTGGAAGCAGATGGTTTCTCGGCTGCTCCTTTTTTGTTGCATATGTGTGAAGTGAGGGAACTCTCAACTTCTTTTGATTGAGGTTTACAAAAGAGAACCACCCCTGCGAGGCATTTGACTTGCATCTCACTTTGTATTTGATGTTGTACTGTAAGCTTGCCATGGACAGACAGGATCAGATAGACCATGCCCAAGGTGAAATGATTTCTGAGTAGAAATTCAGTATAAACAGAGCAGTGTAATGATAATGATCAGGGGGATCGAAGATGTAGTCGGCAATGCTTCCTGCTTGTGCCTGTCTCATGTAGAGGACATGGCTTGTGTGGGATGCCATTTGCGGGTTAGTATCCTAATGTTCGATCTCTGGAGTTTAAGAAGATGCTAGGGAGGAAACAACCCGGACCTGTCATTTACTACGGATGTTGCCCGCAGCGACCCACAGGCTCTTCATGTGCAAGACAGACATTTTTGCCCAGGGGCCATTTTCTTTTCCTGATACGTTCCTCCATTCTCTGCTACATGATCTGAAGCCTGATGTCATTACCTTTACTCTAGTAGGTCTAACACTTTAGCTTTTTCCATGTTTGACACAGTTGATGACACATCTCCGACTCAAATTTTCATTTTAGACAGGCTCTTTCATTGTAGCCGTATATGCACAGACTTTTATTTGAAGATGGGGATTCTTTCACCTCAGATATTAATTTTGCTTGGTGTCTGCTACTCCGACAGAAAGTTGACCCTCCAGTAGCTTCCAGAATCAAATTAATCTGGCTACATCAATGCTTTCCATTTTCTCTCCTACAATAGATGTGAGCTGCGCATCATGTGGAAATTTTGTATGGCTTTTGGCCATTTAAACAAATTAAGATGGACAAACTGGAAATAACAATCCGTTTTGAAGACACTTTATGTTTTGCCCAGATCCTTCACCCTGTTAATTGGTGGGTACCCTGGCAGGCCCCTCAAAAAAGGCCTTTTTTTGTGACATGTCAAGATTTGAAGTGACGCTCAAAGCCAGTAAAGCGTAGAACTGAGTCTGCACCATCTATTTTAATGAACCACCTGGAAATATATGTCAAGAGTGGAAATGATTTCCCCACTTTAATATGTGTTACACGTCTGCATGCCCAAATTTAGTTCAATCTGAATTTGTAAATTACACCATATTTACACAAATTATGCCTGAACACAGCATGAATCCATAATTATTTTCCTCCAGTGCATAACAGAATTGCACACCAAATTTCTGCAGTCATGTTGAGAATATCAGGGCAGTTATAGGTGTTCAGCCATGCTGATCTTTTTTGGGACAAATACGCTTCAAACTAGTGTTTCTCATTTCAGGGAGAGCTCAGGAGACCGGTAATAAGTCCGTTTTAGTGTCTGCCGGGGTAGGTAGGCATGTTGCCTCTAACAGTGTAACTGTAACTCACAATCACACTTAGGGACCTAGTTTGAACTCGGATATGGCTGGCGGAAAGGCCATTGTGTGTGCTCTGTAGCGTAACGAAGAAAAAAGGACATGCTTCAAAGAGGGTGGTAAAGGTTAATCGTTCGAGGTATGTTGCATGATTATTGATATTCAGTTATTCGATAATGCACAGAATCATGGTAGAAGTTGTACTACCACGGTAACATAGCAAAGGAGTTCTGCTACCATGGTAATTCAGGTAGAATGTTGCAGTCACAATACACAGTGGATCTGAGACATTAATGCGCCGTCTTCAATACGTTATATAAAACTGAACGCAGTATGTAGCCTACACAATGCACACAGATGTATGGGAGACCACTGCATTTGCAGCCTATAATGCAGGACCAATTTTGCATTGTGCTAGACTCATTGCCATTGATTAAAAATTATTTTCTCAAATATTTTAGATAGAGCAGGGAGTAGACTGATAGGCCTGCAATTAGATCCAGTGAAATCAGCCCTGGCGTCTTTTGGCAAGGGTATAATTTTAGACTCTTTCCATAGCTCTGGAAAAGTGCCACTAAGTATACATCTGTTAAAAATATGGCATATTGGTTCACAGAGTAGTCCCGCAGCCATTTTTAAAAACTTTCCATCAAGGTTATCAATTCCAGGAGATGCATCATTAGAAATTGAAATGAGCATTTTCTCAACTATTTCTGGGTTCACGGTGTCAATGTAAAATTACAAGAGTTAGTTAGTTGCAAAAACATAAGTCTAGTGGTACCACTACATTAGTGGAAATGTAATGTAGTGGTATAGAACAATAATGTTACTTGTGAAATGGAAAAAAAAGTTCTGTTGCATTGAGAGCTCAACGTGTTGTATCTGTAAGGATGACAGCTGCTGGTATTGGAGGGTGTGTGTGTCTGGGTTCCATATTTTTGACCTACGATACGAGATTATTGATTTTTGCATTGTGATTTCGGTTGTGGTGTGGTGTTGTGGTGCAGCCTTAAAGGGATAATCCGGAGTGAAATGCACTTTAGATCAATTTTTCGGACTATTGGGAGTACATACGTTGAGTTGACACCAAAATCATGTCATTCGGATGTATTTTGAGAAAGTTCGAGTTCACCGTTTTTAGCCAAAACTCGTTAGCCTGGAAGTGACCGGGGCAGGTCCTTTCGCCACTACAAAACGCTATTTTAATACCTCTTCTACTGTTCCAAACAACGCTACACTTACGTGGTAGTGAGTATAGGGTCCCTAAAGCCAAACCGAAGTATCCCCACGTCTTTATGTGGTCGGATAGAGAGTCCAGAATGAATTTAATCGAGTCAGTACCTTCCGGAAATGTCACTGTGGCAGCTGCGCAACGCTTCAACAACACTTTACTAACATTTCCGGAAAGGTACTGACTCGATTAAATTCATTCTGGACTCTCTATCCGACCACATAAAGACGTGAGGATACTTCGGTTTGGCTTTAGGGACCCTCTACTCACTACCACGTAAGTGTAGCGTTGTTTGGAACAGTAGAAGAGGTATAAAAATAGCGTTTTGTAGTGGCGAAAGGACCTGCCCCGGTCACTTACAGGCTAACGAGTTTTGGCTAAAAACGGTGAACTCGAACTTTCTCAAAATACATCCGAATGACATGATTTTGGTGTCAACTCAACGTATGTACTCCCAATAGTCCGAAAAATTGATCTAAAGTGAATTTCACTCCGGATTATCCCTTTAAGACCAAACGAATGCTGGCATGCTATGTGTCTTAGCCTTTTCTATTGTTCGTTTTGGAAGGAATTGTTGGAACATTCTTTATAAAGTTGAATTTCAAGGTTGCTTCACTAGCATGAATTGGCAATATGGTCAAACAATAATTTATAACACCTATAATGGCCGGGTTTCCCAGATCCGTTAAGAAGCTCTTAAGTGCTAAGAACTTCTTAGGAGCGCTCTAAGAACGTTCTAAGAACGCTCCTAAGAAGTTCTTAGCACTTAAGAGCTTCTTAACGAATCTGGGAAACCCGGCCAATGGCAGTATTAAGGACACAGATAGCAACTTCAAATGTAGTTGAAAAGAGGATTTTTTGACTCATTGAGTATGTTTTTGTGGAGAAGTAAGATGCTCTATTTCTTTGAGATCAGTGATTACTAGACATATTGATCTTGCACAATATCTGATTATTTGATAACAGACATTCTGATCATTACACAATTGCATTACTATCTGAAATAATATTATCCAAATGAGTCACAAACCTACCTGGATTTCCAGTCCTAAGACATTTGTGCCTTTATTTTGCTACTGTATGTATTGTTTTGTCCTGTCATCCACACTGCTTTGCTCATCTCTAAGTCATTGACATTCTCAGATGAATAACTCATTACCTCAATCAAGCAGGTGTTCTCTCTACATCTCTACGTCTCATCTTCGGTGAATCCAGAGCAAATTAAATACTGTAATCAGTTAAAAGCCCTGATATCTCTAGGTGGCCACTCTGGACATAAGATTGTAACCATGCAAAGGAATAACTTGGTTTCAGTGAATGCTGGTTGTTTTCCAGGTTTGTAATTAAATCAAGAGGACTTGATACAAAATATCAGTACAAGTCTTCACAAGCGGAGATATGAAAAGTTTAACCACAGATTGATTGGTTCTGGATTTAAGTGTGGGGTGATTAAGCACTTATGGATTAATATCATGCACTAGATTAATACGGATCCAGACAAACATGATGTTGAGAATGGCAAAAACTGAAGAGGCAAAATCAGTCATAATTAAAAAGATGTTCTCTCACAATGCAAACCTGGAATTTGGCTGCACATGCCTGTGTAGCAATCCCCCCCCCTGCCCCCCTTATATGCCTTTCCACTGCAGCTTTTCATGGTGATGGTGCTTACATACCCAGAAGCATGTATTCATCATCTTGTATCATACAGTATGCTTGGCCAATATTTGTTATGTATATAAAAAAGAAACTTTGACATTTAGAGATGTATAGAGCTGTTGTGTACTTGGAACCTAAATACATAGGAGTGGTAATACCTAACGTTTTAATAGGTTGGCTTTTCTATTGACTTTCTAGCACTTCGACCATGACCACTAGTCTTTGTTGATATAACTCTTTTGTTTCCCAGTCTGTGTTTGACTGCAGTTGAACTTCCTGAGGTTGATACTTTGTTGTTTAAGCCTTGAGTAACAGTGTAAGCTGTGACCTGTGACCCTTTGGCCAGACGTCAGTAAAGACGCAGACAAGTCATGATTTAGAAAATGCATTTGCTCAGGAAAGATTCCTCTTTTGTGCATATAGATAGAACCTTTCACCAAAAGTCTTTGAGTATTTAATTTATGCATATGCAGTTTTTGACATTTCAAGTCCTGGGACGCTTTAGCAAAACTAATCTTAGAGTGCAATGTTGGGCTTCTTTGGTAATGTGCAGTGTTCATGCGCCGCAGCTTTCATTGCGTTGAGTATATTGTTTTCCTTAAGATGTGCGCTTTGGGCCCATTGGGAATAAAAGTGTTTTGCTGAAAGTTCAAATAGGGAAGAATTGCCTAGCGAAGTTCATGATGAAAATGAAATGGTAAGTTAAAGCTTTCAAACCTCTTTTTCGAAATGGCATTGAGGAAAAGACAAAAATGCCAGTCTTGACATCTTGAATTTCAGTTAATCTTTAACTTGAATAATGGCTTGCCTTATACAGCACTTACTAGAGCCAAACCATATGCTTTATGTGTAGCCACAGCCATCCTACATCAGTTTGCACCTTCCTTACACTATACTACGCTGTCTTCCCCTGTGAGTGATGGATTAGAACAGCGTAGACTACTGAGGGGATCTCTGATGGTATCACTGCAGCTTAAATCAAGTGGGCTGTGAAGGACTGCCATCTCCCTGGATCTTCCTCCACACGTAATTTCTGCTATTTGTCAGGCTAGTTCTGAGAACCTCTCTTTGTCCTCTCTTTTTGTCATTTAGCATCATGCTCAGATACAATAAGGTTTCATTCATTTTGGTCAATGCTGCATGCACAAAGGCAGCCCAATTTTGTTTTGAATGTTCCCCCTAAGTGGCATTTTGAAAGGAGGCATTGAAAAACAGTGTGGCTGAAGCATATTCAAGCTGTGACAAACCACACTACACAAAGGATCAATCAGACAGGCAGCAGCAGATTGTTCTCCTGTGTCCTGTTTGATTAAATCATCCTTGTAGATCTCAGTTTGAAAATAATTCATTTAATTTATCACATGAAATACCATTCCAATGTATATTGATTGTTTATATGATCAGTTAGAAGATGAAAAATGTGATTATCGGAAGAGTCAAATAATTAGTCAAGATTGTCTCTTGCAATATAACATGCTCTTTCTGACTGAATAAAGCAAATTAGACTATTCCTTTTTGCACAGTTGCCAGGCATGTTTTGTTCACCTTGAACTGAGAACAAGGTGTTATACATCATTGATGCACTGTAGTAAAATTAAATTATTAATATGCAAACCTGTCAACACTCTACCTGTCAAGTAAAGTGTTATTGATTCTGAGACATAACTCTCAGTATAATTGGCAACCTGACCAATATATAATTTACCCGTTTTTGTGTTTACAGTTTTGAGATTTGAAGGCTTCAGCTTATTTTAAACCAGGATGATTGTGACGTTTCTCATTCCTTTTCTCTGCTACTGGTTTCAGTGCCTCACAAGCCCTGTTTAGTTTATGGAAAAATAATGTAAGGAATCTAGAGTAAATACTAACTAATAAAATATGTCTTTGAAACCACCATTGCTTTCATCCATCTTTCTGTATCAACATCTCATACAGAAGAAATGAACTCCTAACATTAAACAGAAAAGTTATGTCTTCAAACAGCTTTAGACCCACAGAACTGTGCTTCATGCTGCCATTCTAATGGAGAATTTTTGCTTGAAACTTTTCAAAAAAATCATGAAAGTGAAAAGCTGTTTTGCTTCACAGGCTGCTGCTCTCATGGGTTTACCGAGACATACGCTCGCTTCTTTTTTTGTCGGTTGGAATCTTGTGTGGGCTTCCATCATTATAGTTGACATGTGATGCGATGTAAAACAAGCAAATGATTTGCACCACTGTCTCTCTAGTTCGAACAGAATCGGAGATTAAACGGAATTCAACTGCTGGATATCAGGATACAAATTTGATTAATTGTTTGATTACGAGTGTGTGTGTGTGTGAGAGAGAGAGGGAGGGAGAGAGAGAGAGAGAGGGGGAAGAGAGATGGACTGTGTGTATTGTGTTTGTTTGTGTGTGTGTGTGTGCATGTGTCCATGTTCATCTTTGCTGGAAAGGGAGGTTACATTTCTATGATCAAAACTACCAACAACAGATGCTATCCCGGGCTTATACATCTGATTTCTCCCCCGTCCTCCCTGAAAGTATGATTATCTCATTATTTACTGACCACATTGTGTCTGTTGCCCTTCTCCTTTTGGTGCTAGAATGATCAAATGAGCTTGCTTGTATATTTATTTCATTTGCTCATTATTTTCACACAGGACATTTCTTCAAGTGTAAAATAAATTGGCTGATATGCTGAAGCTTCTCCCATCCACACATGGTCAATATTATACGTCTGTTTGGCGTGCTGCTTCAAAAAGCATACATGTGTGCCCACCAACACTGTTAAGTCAAATATTTAGTTCTGCACTGTAAATGCTATAAAAATTGTAGTCTTGACACTGCAAGTACTTTTGATGTCAGTTATTAGTTGTATGCGCATATTCTTGTAAATCCACCATAACATACAGTATTAGTAAAGGGAATATCACAGAGCTGTAATATACCACGATTCATACCTACCTTTTGACTTTGAGTTCTGTTTATAATACTGACAATGGGGGTGGGGCCACAAAAGCATATCACTGTAAAACTGTTTCCAACCACTGAAAAAACATTAGGTTGATCCAGGTTCTTTAATAAAATGCATGATAAAATGCCAGTCCACATTAGCTAATCGCATAGCAGAGGCTTTTATTAAATTCATTTAAAAGCTATTTCAGCTTTCTTGCCAAGGTTTCATATTAATAAAGGGATGAGTCCTTGAAAGAGGGACTGTAACCTAATTTATTCCTTCATGCATCAGGACTTATCTTTGGCCATTGAAGAGCCAGATATGGTGATAAATTTGAGCATCTCAGGGAGTGAAATTGGGGAAACAGCCTGTTATGAAATACACATGTGAAAGAGAGGTTACATTTAGCCAAGTTCTGTTTGAAGCATGTATCTGAGACCTTTTTCATTTAATGCCATAGCTCTATTGTTGACAGTTGCTTGATGCAAATGATTTCCATTGCAATTTCTAAGTAGGAGCTGGCAATAGTGGCATAACAACCTTGATGATGCGCTATTTCCATTTACTTTTAAGACTCTAAAGACGTGAGTGTGAGTCATGAGGATACTTTATAGCTTGTGTCCTGTGTTAACCAATATATGAAGAGATGAATTTGCTTTTAAAATAACAGACATTAAGATTTCCTGTCATTCCATCCGTAAATACGGGACTGTCTCAAACATTGCTTATGCTATTATGCCTCTGCCACCATCTGAGTATTGAAGCTAATATAACTAAATGAAAACAAAGGTAAAAAACTAGAGATGCACCGATTGCAATTTTTTGGCCGATTCCGATTTCCGATTTTTCATCGAGTTTGACCGGCCGATACCGATTTTAGCCGATTCCGATTTAATTTCTTCTAACCACTTTACAGCACAAACAAAGAGTTATTTTCTAGCCTATATTTTCTTTAATACAACATGTTAGAAATGTAATCAACTTATCAATGGCTGGTAGAAAAATGTGAATAGACAGATTCTTCTTCAAGTCTTCTTCAGCTGCAGTAATCCCAGTGTGGGACATTCATTTCACACATGTAGAAATGCAATAGGAACACTTTCTTTCTTCTCACATCCATATGCAATATCCAACTGTAAATATCTTCAGAATAGCCTACTGATAACTGAAGTTAGTGCTACATAGGCTGAGATGTTGGAAAATGACAACAAAAAAAAACTAATTTTGAGAAGCCTTGAAACACAGCAAATGACATACATTCTCAGTCCACACTCTTCTTTGAACTTTCGCGATTGCTTGCGGATACTAAGGAAGTGTCCATATTTGGATGGCATAACGTCATGCAGGAGATCGAAACACAGCTTTCCAACGACACCACGCATGATATGTTTTGTATCACGGTCGCTGTAGGCTAGTTTATGACACGTTAGAATGCTAACTTTTGGCGAATTTAGAAGAAATATACAGGCGTGATCAGACAAAAGGTAATGAAATAAACCTCTAAATGTGTAAATCGGACTTAGTTGTTGTAGTAGTGTGAAAGAATACATGATAAGTTGGCACACCGAAGCAAAACTATGTTTATTCCTGCCGTGTCTCGCCTAAGTTGAGTAAAGGCTATGTCGCTGCTTGATAGCGCTTGTGGTTCAGCTGTGGGCACGCAATTAGCGGCAAGGACGGGCTTTGATGAGCGCTGTAACCTGAAGTGACAGCTTAGTATAGTAAATTCCACGCAATATGGCAAAGCACAGCGTTCGCTGCATAGAAAAACTCAGTATTAGCGCTTTATCCAGCCCTGACTGTTGGCCTAGCTTCATCAAACTTTGCAAACTCAGCTGTGTGAGTGTGATGTTGTTACAAGTACGTGCGAGTGCATTTGACCGGCATAAAATCGGCATGTCTCAGACTGACCGGCCGGTCGCCGGTCGTGGCCGATCACGTGAAAATCGGCCGATTCCAATCGGCGGCCGGTCGATCGGTGCATCTCTATAAAAAACAATGGAATTCAGACTAAATTCCTTTGCGTTTCTTCATGAATATCTTTATGAGTAGTTTCTTTATTGCTATCCCAATGGGTGCTTATCTTTTTGAATGTTTAGTAATGTCTAAATTGTTAATTGATTTTGTTGTGTTCCCCTTTCAATTATCAATGGTCTGTCCAGTCTATATTTAAGTTCCCCTCTTGTCTCATTGGGAGGGTTCTTGTTGTGTGTTCATGTCGGTGCATTGGAGATTGAGTGTTCTGTTTAGATACCCTTACTGTGCATTCAGACCGAAACCGTCAAAAGCGTCAAAGTCGCTGGTGAAGCTCATTGCTCGACGCTCAACCCAGTTCGGAGCCGAAAGCGTCAAAGCCATGACGGGAAACATTTGAACAAACCACAAGCAGCAATCCTGCGAGTTTGACATTCTGATTGGTTGACGCCGAACTGTGTCATAGCTCATTACCATAAAGTTAACTGAGGCTCAACTTTTTTGTGACGCCCGTGACGCTCATGAAGCCACGCTCATGCCCAGAACGCTTTTGACGCCGGTAACGCCAACTCTCCATAGAAAATGAATGATTTCCGGCGCTCTTGACGCTTTTGATGGTCTTTTTGGAGAAGTCTAAATCCTGGCATCCCTGTGTCGACTGCTCGATCCCTCACAAGGGGAAACGTCTTGTTGTGTTGTTGCCAAATTAAATATAATGCTGATTGTTGACATTGTTTTATGAATTATCAATCAATTTACGAAGATTTGCTAATATTATGAATAAGGTAGACACTATTTTACTGACATGTAGGCCTAGTCTGTAGTTCAATCCAGTGCATCCTGTTACTTGTATTCATGGAAATCATTTCTATTTTCTGTTCTATTGTCAAGGAAGGAGATTGGACATATGTACCTGCTTTTCTCTATTCTCATCATGTTAATGTAATATACCATGAACATCTCCCTTTTGTATCCTTCCTTTAACAGTTTTTTGTTCAAGATTCTAAAGGAAAGATTAATCTATCCTCTCTTGGGTGCCCACTCATCTTCAGTTCTTCGTTTGCATGGCAAAGTTTCCATGGCAACAAGTGCTGGCTTTTGTTATTCCTTGTCCCGATGCCTGAAGTTATGTGTGACTTAAAACAGTCTCAATAGATCACTAGAGCATTGAATAAATGAACTCTAGTGTGATTTTCTTAAAATGGAGGTTGCATTGACGGCTGTGGTACACTGCGTTATTTTAAATGTGCTCTGTGGTGGGATTCGGTGGTAAAGCAAGGGAAAAATGTAATGGACTGTTGTCCTTGTTCAACTATACACTAATCCAGCGAAACACGGAAGTAACACAAAACCGCCATTACTGCGTGCCTGGCTGCTAAGAAATTAGCTCGTTGGTTCCATAGGCGGCTGTTGCAGAAGTTAGCTGTCATTAATACACGTCTTAATACCTTATGGTGTTAATAAATTACCTTCATTGGTAAGTTTTGGTACAGTCTGACATCATTGATCCAATGTTCCCTTTCACCTGACATTTTCATTCATTAGCAGTCCTCTCGTTAGACATTCTCTGACAGGATGCTTTCATTGAAAAGCACAGACAAGTGTCACTCGTCACACTCGCAGGCACGCAGTAATGGCGATATTCAAGATGGCAGCGCCCATAAAGTTCGCGCTGGATTAGTGTATAGCCAGTTTGTCAATTGAAATCTTTCAAGTCAACGGTGATGCTGATCGTGCTTGATGATGCTTTTTCCTCAGTATTCGCTGTATTCAGTATTCACTGTCTATCGATTTCCTTTAGTACAAAGACTTGGTTGGAGCATCTTTCCCTTTCTCTTGGAGCATCTTTCTCTTTTTTTTTCTTGTTCAGCTACAGTTATGCTATGTGTTTGTCCTTGGAGTGAAAACATATATTTTTATGAGAAGCATGGTGAAATGCTTACAAAAATCTTTTCAGATATTGTTCTGGTTCTTTAAGGATTTTGGTATTGGCTTCCAGCTATTGGAAGGGCACTGCTCTTGGTAGTTAAAGCTTCAGTGCGTGATCTGCAACATTTTGAAGCACCAGTAGTTCTAGTGTGTAGAAATAGGCCTGCTATGGGCTTATTTAAATATCATAATCAATCACTCATTACTAGATGACATTCATCTCAATTAACTTAACTGAATACTGAACACATAACTGAATTTAAGTGTTGTGTGCAGTAGTGTGCATTTATTTTAAGAAAACATAATTCATTGTAGAATAATGAAAATAATGTATTATGACCCCAGGCATTGAATTACCCCTGACAACTCATCTTTGTTCCTCATAATTACATATTTAGGAGTTTTATTTCATGAAAAATATCCATTCATAACCATAAAATAGCTTAGATTTAACACTTTTGATGCTTTGGGTATGCCACAAGTTGATTGATTTCTTATCACAAACCTAAGGAGCCAATGCCAAACTATCTGGTACCACTTTTTTGAGACTGTAGTTGGATCTCTGAAGTTCCACGGTGGAAATATTGAGCCATGGGCTTGAGTGCTTCAACACTACACTTTTATAGGCTCCTGTTTTGCATGGCGCCCAGCGGAGAGATTCTATGAAGGCACTGCTTGTAAACAGTCTTTTTTTTTAATAAACTTCCTGTGCATTTCCAAAGTTCTCAGTATCTCGTTTTAAATGTCAGGACCCTCAGAAGTCTACCAATGCAGTGTGGAGTTACTTGGAACCTTTTTAATGGTTTAAAAATAGCGATTTAGCTGCATAGGCTACGTAATGCCCAATCTAATAGATTCAAGCCTACTGTAAGCTAGGCTGAAAACGGAGGATTTAGGAATGCTGGGGGTGAGTGAAAGTGCGTCTAAAACACGTGTGAGTACACCTTAACATGTTTCGGTACAGTTAAGCTCAATTTCACACCGGAATTCTCCTTTAATAGGCTATAGGCCTATACTTAGCCCTGATAGCTACATTTGTACCAAAAATCAAAGCTTCTGGCATTTCTATGCCTTGAAGTAGCGCATAATATTATGACTTGCACTTTGTTTCTTGAAATAGCTTCTGATGTCCTCCATTTTGGCTTTGTAGATTTGGTGTGGGGTTATGGTGTTTGGAAAGACATGTTTAGGAAATTGTGTGACAAGCAGATAAGAGGGATTACCATATTGTGTGGCGGAATAACATTGGGAGCACTTAGACTCAGCGCAGTAATATCCTCACTCCAAAGTGAAACTGAAAGTGCAAGAGTGAGGATATTACAGCGCCACACAATATCCCTCTTAACTGCTTAGAAATGCACCACGTTTTATTTTGTCTCACCATACTGGGTCGTGTGACTACTCGTGTAACTCTATTTTAATAGGGAAAACATGGAAGTGTTTGGTTGCTTCTAACTTCATCTCTGTTTGGATCCTAATGAATGCATTGGGCTAGCTAAGTGCTATCACCGTAGTGCCGCGCAACGGAGCCAGTGAGTGCACGCATTGAAACGTGAGAGGTATGTATCAACTCGTCTTAGTTAAGGGAATAACAACATAGTTTAATATGAAAAAACGGTGAAGTGTTGCTTTAACTCCTATCCTGTGAAGCCCGTTGTAGGCTTGTGAAGTACTTTATTGACAATCCCAGCCCCCCCAACTACACTGCAGTTAAAAGTCTTATATATAAGTTTGCTTATTATTTGCTCAATGCAGAATATTTGACTCAAATATCATATCTTTCTTTTCTTGCCTGACAACCTCAAATCGACAGCAGACAGGGAGTTAAGCCAATCAAAAAACTGATCTGTCTGTAAGATGTATTTTGTGAAGATTTAACCCTTTGTGTAGCCTACTACTAGCTTTTTTTCTATTTTAGCTAGAATATTGATGGGGACATTTCATTCGTCATTTGTCATTGGTGTGGATACGTCCTTGGGTCCCCATGCAAATCTACGCCCATGAACATAAGCATGATTATAGCTTCACAATTATAACTTCATATCATCAATTTCCTGATGACCTTGTAATCTTTGTTTGTATTCAAAAGCAGACGTCAATCTCAATACATGTTTTTTTTTTCTGTCGCTGTGCATTTTTCCTCCTTTCTCTCTCTTCCTCTTGAAATTGCTGAGTTTGCATTTGCACTGTCAATTCAGACAAGAGTGTGACTACTGTCAAGTCAACACAAGTCTCCCGTCGCGAAGGGGACAAAACTGACGTGGGAAAAGCCCTCTGCAACTGTATTGCCTCCTTGTATCCTCTGGGGACCTGCTGCCTGTCATCTCCTGCCCCATCTCTTGCTTACCACACACACAAGGGCCTGTGACTGGGGTGCCGGCGTCTGTAGCTGATGACAGAAGTGTGGCTTGGTCATTCCCCCGAGGAGTTTGGGCTTGTCTGTTCCTTGTTTTACGTCTCTTATGCAGTGTGGCTTTCCCTAACTCTGTGGACCCTCTCCTACTTTATCACTATGTACCACATAGGCAAGGCAAAGCAAGGGAATTTTTTTTATATACAGCATTTCGTGCACAGATACTTTTCAATGTGCTTTACACCATCACACAGAGCTAGCAAGCTAGCAAGTTATATGGAAATAGGGAGATGGGCAATTAATAGCGCAGCTGGAACAAAATGATCAAGTAAAATTAGATACAATACAGTAGAGTTGAAAAAAGTACCACTAAAAGTCATAACAATGCATAAATCATAAAAAAACATAATAAAAAGTAATATACAGAAAAGTCAACATACAGTGCAGCCAGGTAAAATTGAAATGAAAAGAGAAGAGAACTGTGAATAGTTTAGTTTTGAGTTGTGATTTAAAAATGGTGGCAGGTGGAGCCTATTTAATTTCATCAGGGAGTTCATTCCAAAGCAGAACCGCCTTGTTGCTGAATACTGCTTTGCCATGTTCGGTTTTCTCAATAAGTGCTTCTCCTGTGATCTGCAGATCGGATATGCCCAATTTCGATTTTGTGCTCATATCCGATTTTTTTGATTGCGTGTTTACATCTACTTTCGCCAGTGACCCAAATCCGGTCATGTGTGTTTACATTTGCCAGACACTTGAAATGGCCCGCATGCGCATCCATGCTAAAAGTTTCATGGTAAACATTGTAGCCTAGGCTACGGGCACTGCACCAGTTAACACAGAAAACACATTTTATTTCAACACTGGTTACGGTAACAATTTCAGTCACACAAGACCTATAATGCATGTCTACTGTACGTCGACTAATGAACTAATTGGCTGCGTCTGAAAACAAACACTTGCTGTTCCAGAATGGACGCGACCGAATTAAGTCTGCTCTTCGCATTAAAAACCCTGCGACGTCCTCTTGATATTACCAAAATTCTAAAACAGAGAAGGAAGAAACGGGCAATCATATCAGCATAAGCTTACGCTGCAGTTATTGCTGCCACCACAATTGAAAGGGAGATTTGGGTCCGTGAAAGGACGCAGGACTGGTGGGAGCTAGTTGCCGCCGGCTAACGTCATTAACAGGGGCAAAATTGTCACAGATTAATGACATGTGGGACGCATTGCACTGGAATATCCGATTTGTCTGTTTAGACTGTAGACACATGAACAAATATCCGATTCATATCTGATTTAAAACCACATAGGAAAGGAGCCTGTATCCGATCTGAGGAGATCGGAATTCATGTGCTTTTTTTACTGTTTACACTGTCGTGGCACAGATCGGATACGTGCCACATGAGAGCAAAAAATCGGATTTGGGTCACTTCAAACTGGCAGTGTAAACGCAGCCTAAGAGGTCTCGGAGGCGCATAGGGTTGTAGCATGTCCAGGACATATTTTGGTCCCAACCCATTCAAAGATTTATAGACAAGCAGTAGTACTTTATAGGCAATTCTGTACATGACTCTGCCAGTGCAGGGATTTAAGTATAGGTGTGATATTTGTAGAAGGGGTGTCACTTGCGCTCAAGCCTTGTCGGTGCTCATAGTCCAGGACCACAGGATCAGAAACGCTGGCTGGGCTACTTCAAATAGACTAACCCAGAGATGACCGGAGCACTCAGATTGCTTAATTACTTTTTTTATTGTGGTGCACAAAAGACTGACGTTTCGACGCACTGCGTCTTGCGTCGAAACGTCAGTACGTCAGTCTTTGTTTGGAAATATCTCAGATGGTAAAAAGCTGATTATTGCCTTCATGTGACTGTTAAAAATCTTGGCATCATAACTGATAGTGATTTAAACTTCAACAGTGTCCTTTGCCTTGAGACTGTTGGTGTCCAGAAGAGTGGGGAAAAAAGAGGAAAGGCTGAGGGTTGCCAAATATGGCTACTTTAGTTTTGTCCGTGTTAATATGGAGAAAGTTTAGGAACATCCGTTTACTGACTTGATCAATGCAATGGTCAACACGTGAGTGTACCTATTGTAGTTACTGATGTGAGTCTAAAGTCCAATATGGCATGTCTAACTGTTCTGCAGCAGTAGGCTGCTGAGGGAATGGACATGAACTTTGCCAGCTGTATTGGCAGTGCACCATCCTTTGTGGCTAGCAATAATTTGAAGACTCTCAGCGTAACTAAGGACACAATTTTGAAATGGTGAGTACATAACAAGTACAAGTTGCGCAAAGCTGCAAGCCCAAGTGATTAATTGAGACCATAACCATTGTGGTTAAACCTTTCCATAGAGGATTGCCAACACTTTCATTTGAAGCAAGAGCAGTCAGGTGACTACAGACCCTCGCCTCTAACTCACAATCGCAGCATACACCTCTGGAAAAGGTGTCTGCAGCCTTCCCACATAGTCAGTTTCTTTAAGCAGGAAGTGTGTGTGTGTGTGTGTGTGTGTGTGTGTGTGTGTGTGTGTGTGTGTGTGTGTGTGTGTGTGTGTGTGTGTGTGTGTGTGTGTGTGTGTGTGTGTGTGTGTGTGTGTGTGTGTGTGTGTGTGTGTGTGTGTGTGTGTGTGTGTTCTGCTTTGCTGAATGCATAATAATTTTGGTTTAGTTTCACAGACGTTTTATTCCTAGAAACAGAAGACATTTACACATTTAAGTTTAAAAAGCATACTTGCTATGCTATGGTCCCATCTACGGTGTTCTGCACTTGGCTGATTTGAAAGCCAGATCAGATATCTCTCTCAAGAAAGTTTGGGAATGTGCTAAACAATGATAATGTGTGTGCTTCTCATGTTGTTAGATAATAATATTTTGGTGTTGCACAGCAGTTACACTGTTAAAGTCAGGGTGATAGGCTTTCTTTTTGCTATGGTTTTTATTGTGACCGAGAACACAGCAACATGTCAAGCAACACATATGCTACAGGCAGGCCACTGTAAAATATAAAACAAAGTTTGACTTAACTGGGTAGCCCTGCAAATTACTTTTCACGGCCACCTGCTACATCCAGAGAGAATAAAGCACTGATATTGGGACACATGAAAAACACCTCTGGACATCTGATGGCAGGCTGGTTAAAAATGATTAAGATTTGTGGATATGTGGTACAACAGAAAGACATTTCCCATGCAAGAAAATGTATTAAATGTAAAAGTACACACACACACACACACACACACACACACACACACACACACACACACACACACACACACACACACACACACACACACACACTGGCAGTGCACAGCCATTGAATCAGTCATTGAATCAAGCCAGTGTCCTTGGCATAGAGTTTGTTTGCCTTGATGTTGCATGTTCCAAAGTTGAATTGGTATAGAACTGTACAATTTTGCCGTCTTTATGATTATTGCAGAAATTGCTTGAATTACCTTGAGAAATTAAGACACGTTTTCCCTGATAAAAGCATAATCACTGGCACTCCCCATTTTAATGACCGTGTCTTTTAGATTTGATAATTTTGTATGGAAGAAAATGTCCTTTCTGCCAATCATTCTTAACCAGCCTGGCATCAGTTGTACAGATCTTGTTTACACTGATATTTACATATTTCTGGGCCATGTAAGGACATATCATGAAGCCCATGAATATGCAGTCTCTTTGAAATGGAATGGTTTATGATTGTTAAGACCTGTTTATTTGACACCAGCCTTAGGGGTGAAAAGTTGTTCCAAATGAGAACCTGATAAGAAAATGCCTGTTCAATAGAGATATTGCATTGCTAAAAAAAACACTAAACAAAACAAAAACAGCAACAACAACAGCAACAACAAATAAGTTACGGAAATACCTGCTATGTTGCTATATAAATTTAACCTCAAATTGAAGAAGTATGATGGATAAGGATGCAGGTATAATCTGGGGCTGTTTGTTTTAAATGTTCGGAAAGTGATTTTGTACTCTGGTGGGGACTAATCAGATTAAATTCATTGCAAATTCCAGTGCAAATTCATTGATATTAGATTTACATTATGTTTGTCTGTGTAGACCTTTACTGCGCTTTAGCCCATCCTAAAATTGTCAACCTTTTTATGGCATTTCATTTTTTTGTGGGATCCATCATTCTGATGTTAGTCCTGCAATCCCCAGTCCCCAGAATCTTAAAATCTGATCCATATTTGTCATTGCATTGCATCGGTGTGCACCCATATTTTTCATTGCATCGCCTTTTTATCGCTCTCCTTTCATATAATGTTTTTTTTTTTTTTTACCAAGATGTGAAGCTTGTCTTTATTTGAAACACACACACATTATGTAATTATTTACATTATATAGGCCTATACTGACATTTCTGATATTCATAACAGCAAACTTTATGCAGATTATAGCCTACTATTCATATTACAACTCCACTGCTTAAATTCAGCTGTCTGGTTGAAGCCTCAAAATATTGTAAACATAGCAGGCTAAGCTTATCATACTCTACTGGTTGGACTGTTCAGTTTCCCCACCTGTGTTTAAGTTTCAAGGTAAGCTAATACTTTTTCTCCTTGGGACAGGCCCTTTTAAGTCTTGGAGTTGAAAAACATTGTTGGTCAGTCAACTTGAATGCAAGAGTTTTAATCAAATTTCTGCAGCATAGCCTACTAATGATGCTAACCGAATATAACAGTAAATTAGCTAGTCGTCTTCTGTGCGTCAATGCGTCCACGATTGTGAATGTTTTATTTGGATTAAATGTGCATGTGGAGGGCGGCTGTCCATTGAGCACGCACGAGAGCGGGCCAAGGAGAATGAGTTTACTTCTACTGTTTGGTAATTAAGTTGCACGCACAGACTGCAAAAGTTGCGGGAGAACTTTATGCTTCAACCCGAGCAGCGTCAGGTGCATCAGTGCGACCACCGATGATCTCGTTGGTTTTCATGGAGACAGACAGTCGCGGTGTGCACGGAGGGTAGGGGCTGTGCGTGTTTGTGTGTATGAGAGACAGACGCGCGAGTGACAGAGAGGGAGCGCAGGGAAAGGAAATTCAGCTTTACGAATGCTGCGTGTTTTTCAATAGCGTTTCAAAATAAGAATAAATAAATAAAAGAACAACGAAACGCAATATGTGGCGGCCGGCGCTGAATCTGTGGCGCACCGCCACACATTTGTCTATGTGTGGGAAACACTGGTTTCGCTGAGCTCCATACAAGGGTCTGGGCTCGAGGGCAATGCAAACTCCTTCAAGGGAGCAAAAAATAATGAACCAATCAGGATCGCCGGAGGGGATTTCATAGATGTGACGTAGCGCCGATTTGCCGACTTGACTGTTTGATTCAAGCAACAATGGCGGCACGCAGCGAGGAGTCTTGTGCTGACATTGATTCTGCTATTTCAACCGTTTTGTCGAATCTATAGAGTATTCATTCTTTAAAAGATTAACAGAGAATGCTTTTGAAGGCATTTATTGGTGGCAAGGATGTTTTCACTCTTCTTCCGACTGGGTTTGGCAAGAGCTTGAAGTAGCCTAGCAAGTCATTCAAGATAACGGATCCTACAATCAGCGGCCAGGAAAAAGAAACTTGCCTGGGAAGAGAAAGCATTCTGGATACAACAAGACCTACCGATGGAGCTCAGGAAAAAACGAGCGGAATATGACAACATCAGAAAGACGCTCAAAACGGATAAGTCTGTCCGCTACGGCATCCTGCATCCTGCTCGCTTCATTGTCACTATCGAGGGTGTGACAAGCATATACAAGAATGCAGTGGAGGCTGCTGAAGACTTGAAAATGAAACTTCCTGAAACCTTCAAGGACTGGACCTAGGCCTAGCTTACTACGAAATGACCGGCGAAACCTTTTCAACTGCACCAGCGCTAGTAAGCCCGCCTCTATTGTAGCCTTATCTGTCATAAACTCCCTATTTAAAAAGGGGTGGGAATATATGAGGGGTTGAGTTCATTGATAACGTTGAACTGTGTGACTTTTTGTAGGCTTGCCTACCAATTTAGACCCTATTGAACACAGTTTCATTAACGCTAGTGCATAAGCGGATTCTCCGCAGGTCAATAATTTGAGGATCGAGCGGAGTGGGTTGGAACAGCGATGCCCTCTTGTTATGCTCACGGTCTGGTGATGGACGTTGTATCCATTGCCTTTTTTCTTTTTTGTCTTTTGTCTTATGGCATCGGTGATGTTTGTACGTATTTTGTATTTTTTGTGTTTATGTTTTTTCCCCTTACCCCTCTATGTAGCTGCAGGGATGATTTAGAAGTGTTGCACATGTATAATGGGTTCTAATGGTGTCCAATTAATTAGCTGGAACGTAAATGGCATTTCCAATAAAACAAAAAGACATGGTATCCTGTCCCATCTGAAATCCTTGTCTTGTGACCTGGCGATGTTACAAGAGACTCACACGAATGCATTAGAATCAGCCAAGTTGAGACAAGGATGGGTGGGACAGGTTTATTCGGCGCCAGGTAAGGAGTACCAGAGGAGTATCGACTTTGATCTCTAAAAGAACTTCATTTCAATTAATAAAGCAAAAATCTGATAAGGAAGGTAGATACTTAATTCTATTCTGTCTGTTGCAAAACGAAAAATGTGTTTTGGTAAACATCTATGCCCCGAACACGGGACAAAATACATTCCTGTCTAAAATGAATATTTTGCTGGCTGAATTTGCAGACTATCCCATCCTTATGGCTGGTGACTTCAATTTAGTTAGTAATGCTGCTGTGGATAGGTCTGGACGCCCTCTCCCTGTAGACAGTAGTGTTGCTTTCGTCAACGAAAATTGTGACTAAATATCGTCGTCAACGAACTTCTATCACGTGACGACAACGAGACGAGACGCAACGTAAGTGCTGGTCATGTGACGATGACTATAATTAAATGTATAATGCAATATCGTTGACGAATAAAAACGAGACTAAAACTAGGCTAAAATGTATCTTCATTTTTGTTTACCAAAACGTGATGAGAGGAAATGTTAAAATCGTATTATTATTATTATTAGCCTATTATTATTATTATTACTTAGGGCTTGAGGACGTGACGTCGACTATGAAGTGAGACACAGGAAACAGAAATACTGAGATTTGAAAAGAAGCGGTGAGCGGAAAATTAGCAGCACAGGGAAAGGAACGATGGCGGGTCCTCTCACTCCTCTGTCACTTGGGAGAAAAAGAAGGAATGACTTATGGAAAAACTTTCATTTCATCGAATTGGAGAAGAAAACAGAATGCATTGTTCAAAGAGATGGGGAGAAATGTGGACATAAAATCGTTGGGAAGAACACAACTAATTTAAAACGACATTTGAAAGCATTCCATCCTGAAATTCAGGTAAGTCAATACATTAATAAGTGTGAATGTATAGCCTATCGTTAGAAGTACACGCAGGCTGTTTACAGCTCTTCGAGTCACGGTAAAACGACATTTTTGGTAGCTCATTTAGATACACTTATGGTGTGGTGCTTGCTTTTCTTTGCGAATCCACCGTCTTAGTTTGTGTATTTCTACACAAACTGAGACGGTGGATTCGCAAAGAAAAGCAAGCTCAAAATGTGTGACACATACATGTAGGCTACACGTAAGAAGAGGGTTCCGAGTGGGCTATTTGCACGAAAGGCTCTAATTCATGGGTTTCATCAGGTTCCTTTCCACAGGTGTACTAATCAAGCACCATGTAGTCTGCATTGATAATCAAGGTGCTTGATTTTATACACCTGTGGAAAGGGACCTGATGAAACCCATGAATACGCTCATTTCTTTTCCGGCGGAGCCAGGTGTGTTCGAACCTGCCGCTATTGCTAATGTAATTAGTGTCGGTAATTAGTAACCGGTTGGGTGTTGCACCTAGCACTAGCGGCAGATTCAAACACACCTGGCTCCGCCGGAAAATAAATGAGCGTATTAGAGCCTTTCGTGCAAGTAGCCCATTGATCCCCGAAACTGTCCTAAACATTTGGTTCGTTTTTGCTGAGATGCCTATGAGCGTCATGTCTCTTTTCTCCGCTTGTTGTCTTCGGTGTCTTAGTTTTTTTCGTGTTTTTCCGGCATGAACCCGCATGTTATTAGGGCCATATATATATATATATAATAGGCTTCTATCTATGAGTAGGACAGTCTTATGTTGTCCCCCTGCGATTGCAGTTTTAATTAGCCTACAAATCCCGCACCTGCGTTATTCCCGATGTGCGGCAAAGAAACGTCCATTCTCAACCCATACCATCTGTACACGTAAGAAGAGGGTTCCGATTTAAGCAATGAGCCCGCGCTGTTATACAGTATAAACCACGGACTCGAGTGGCTTATTGCTTATTGAGTATTATGCCTCCCCAGACTAGGCCTACTGCAGACTACTTCTGTTTTGATTATGTAGACTTTGTTTTTCTTTTGACGAACATTCATGTCATGACACTCACTCAGAGGTTGAGAGTTACTATGGTAGAAAAAAAACAGCAAGGATTTATGCTACCTAATACAACAGTTAGATTTTCCAGAGGCTGCATCTGTCCTGACATTGTATCTATTCCTGCTCCAGATTCCAGAAGTAGCAGCAGTGAAGCAAACCCTACTAAAGAAGGTGGACAATCCAAGTGTTAAGGACTTCTTTACCACAACAACAAGGAAGTACAATGACGGCTCTCCAGAGCAGCGTACGAAGGAGCAGGGGATAGCACTATGGATAGGCCGCACAGGACTCCCGGCGCGGATAGTAGAGGATGAGGAGTTTGTGGACATGATGTCAAAAATGGACACTAAGTTTAAAGTGCCAAAATGAGGAAAAATATTGAACTTAATTGAAATCATGTTTAAGGAAGAGAGGGACATTTTAAGACACAACCTGGCCATAGCCCGGAGAGTTACTATAGGGTTGGACATTTGGACAAAAAAGGGGCTAACAGCGTCTTTCCTGGGAGTCAGCGCCTGTTATTTCAACCCTGTGGACAACAAGGCTGAACACAAACTCCTCAACCTGAAAGAGATGGTCCACCCTCACACCGCAGAGGCGATTCATATACTTGTGGAGGAGTCAATGAAAGAATGGGGGATCCCCAGAGAGAAGATCCTCACAACAATTACAGACAATGGCAGCAATATGGTGGCTGCGTTCCACACTCAAGCAGAAGCTGCAACTTCCGAAGAGGATTCTGAAACTGAGCATGATGATTCCAATGAGCATCAGGAACGGGAGGATGATGAGTAAGTCTGTGTATGAAACTATGTTATTAATTCAGAAGTACACAACAAACACTTTACATATAAAGAGTAAAAACACAAGGGGGACAGCAACTTAAAAAAATACTCCAAACAAGTCATTCAACATTTATTTATCTGGTCATATATGTCTTTATGAATAAAAAATCCATAGAAAGTTAAAAGATTAAAAAAATGTGCTATCCATTCAGCATTTATGAATCTGATCATGATCTAATTTCATTTGGTACATTTTTTTTTTTTTATTATCATTATTTCCATTTAGATACGACTATGGAGCCATAGAGAGGACCCCATGCGTGGTTCACACTCTACAGCTGGTTGTGAATATGGTCCAGAAGGAACCTCCAATCCGACGGGTGTTGGAGAAAGTCAGGCACATAGTGAATAAATTCAGGAAGTCCTCTGTCGCCACAGAGCAGCTGCTACAGAAGTGTACTCTCGTTCTCATAACAGACTGTCCCACCAGGTGGTCTAGTTGCTTTGCCATGATTTCACGCTGTATTGAAGTCAAGGAGCATCTCACTGCTGTGGCTGAGAACATGAGCTGGGACAGCCTGCAGCCTAGTGAGTGGCAGAAGATGGGGATGCTGAGAGACCTTCTTCTGCCATTTGCGGAGCACACCAAGTCACTTGAAAGTGACACTCAGTCACTTTCACTTGTTGTGCCAGCACTTCTAGATCTAAAGAGCCACCTGTCTGGGTTCTCACTTGCACATGGGAGAACCTACAAAGATGCAGCTACTCTGGCTCAGAAGATGCTGTTCAACTTGGATAGGCGCTTTGGTGTCTTTTTTGACGTAACAGCGGACAAGTTCTCACCACTACCTGCAGCAGCATGTCTTGTGGACCCTTGTGTAGCCGAAAGCCTTCTAGACAATGATGATAATGAAGTACAGGATCTTGTCAGAACGGCAGAGGACTACATTGCTCATCTTGTGCCCCAAAGAGTGCAAGTACGACAAGAGCAGTTAAGCGATGATGACGAGCAAGTCGCACTCGCAAATGAGGGCACAGAGGCTCCTCAGTCAATCCCCACAAAACGGCCTAGATTTAAGTTCTTCAGTGCTAAACCTCCATCCAAGCCCAAGACAGCCAAGACATCAAACATTAGACAGGAGATTTTAAAATATAAAGAATGGCTGTCTGAGTCACACCAGACTGCTGCTGCTACTAGTGCTGAGGTTGAGGAATCCGGCATTGAGTATTGGTTAACTCAGTGTTGTTCCACTGTGTTTCCAACACTGAAACCTCTGGCTTTGGACCTCTTGGCAATGCCAGCCTCTCAGGCATTTACAGAGAGGGTCTTCAGTGTGACTGGTTACCTCTCTTGTGGCCGCCGGAATAGGGCCAGGACCATTTTGGAAAGAAGCGCTTTCCTGAAAGTAAACAGACCTAAATAGTATGCATGTGTAGCCATATTTGGTTGTATATCATAGACTGAGCAAATCCACACAGGAACTGTTACACTTAGGCAGAGGGGCCTAGACCTATGCCTCAGGTTGTATTAGGTTTAACACCACTTAATGCTTGACAGTGGCGTCAGGCCTTAAACTAAGTCCATCCACATACGGTTATGACGTAGGCCTCCTCACTTGTGATTTTGTGCTGTGCTTATATTGACTTTACTTTGTGTATCATTGCTTTACTTTGGCTTGTGCCATTCTTTATTTGCTGTGAATCACTTTTTACTTACTTTTCTTTTTTTGTGTGTCACATTCTTTGTGAGGTAGCTGGTTCTGATTGGCCCTTGTGGAGGCCCTTGGATTGTACCTGAAGCCTATGTTGAGTGCCCTGTCTATCTCTAGTCATTGTTGTCCATCCAAGCACATAGTTAAGCATCTAGACCTTGAGCCTTTTATATTGGAAGTAATACATTTGAATTTTTTAATGGAGACTCTTTTCCGAACTGGACATCTGAAAGGTATACTATGCAGGATTTTCGATCGTTTTATGCTTGCATATTTCTCTGCAGAGCTTCCCCTACAGCTCTAGCGAGTATATTTTACAAAACTCCTCAATCGGTCAGTCTGTCGTGCCTTTTCATGAGACTTTACATGACACTTCCTGGAGTAGAGCATGGGTGCGTGCCCGAGGTCTCCTGAAGTTGCAAGTGTGGTTCTAGTTGGTACTATTCTTCTGTTTGATCTTACAAGCAATAAGTAATACACACATTTTTCTTTGCACTTTTTAGTGTGTGTAGCTGGAGCACCTTGTTTCTCTTTGTGAAACTTGTATTAATGTATTAATCTTTATGACGTTCATATGGTGCCATTTTATTATTATTTTTGTTTTATTTTATTTTATTTATTTATTTTATTTAAATGTATGTGTGTGCCCTAACATGTTTGGGTGGTAAAATAAATATGTTGTGAATTCAAATCAGAGCATCTTCCTGGTCTGGAATGGATGTATTCTTGTCTATAAGCTATAAGTCTATAAGGTAACACACAATATAATAAGATAACCTTGAAATGGGTTTGGCTAAAAGAAAAATGTAGTTTCATCTATATTTCTATGTACTAATACTATATACTGACTGGGTTAAATAAAATTGCTTTACTAAAAAGACACTAAAATCCAATTTACATTGAACAAAACTAGACCAAATGTCATTCATTGACTAAAACTAGACTAAAATAAATTTGACTAAAAAGACTAAAGTCGACTAAAATGCTCAGACTTTTCGTCGACTAAAACTTGACTAGTCTAAAAGAGTATGAACGTGACTAAAACTGATAAAAACTAAAATGACAGCTTGACACAAAGACTAGACTAAAACTAAAATTAAAATAGGCCGCCAAAAACAACACTAGTAGACAGAACCTTGTCTGGTGCACTGAAAGAACTGCAAGAATCATATGCGCTAATTGATGTATGGCGCACAGTTAACCCTGACAATCGTGAATACTCCTTTTACTCATCTGCGCATCTTTCTTATTCAAGGATTGATTATATTTTGTTTTCACACCGTTTGGTTGGCAATGTAATTGATTGTAAGATCCATCCCATTATTTTATCTGATCATGCTCCCCTGTCTGCTCGTTTTGTTCCAAATGTAATTAATAACCAAACAAAACAATGGAGATTTAACAACTTGCTACTAAGGGAACAAGGCTTCGTATCTATGATTGAGGAAAGAACGCAAGAGTTTTTCAGCATTAATCTTACATCAGATGTTTCTATTCAGATTGTTTGGGAGGCCTATAAGGCAACGTGCAGGGGCTGGATCATAAGCTATGCTTCGGCTAAGAAAAAGGAGAGAATGGTCAAGAAACAATGTCTAACTAACAAACTCAAAGATCTAGAATCTAAACACATGATGGACCCCACTAACACCCAGTTAAAAATAGCGGTTGATGGTGCTAAAACAGAACTTAAAGCTATATTACACGAAGAAAACGCATTTGCACTATTCCAGCTGCGTCGTAAACATTATGAATCTGGTGATATAAGGCAGGTAAAATGCTTGCACTTAGATTGAAACAACAAGAAAACCGCCAAGCAATTTCAAGTATTTACAATAGCAATGGGGCTTTAGTTACTGATCAGCTTAAAGGGATATTCCGCCATTTTTGGAAATACGCTCATTTTCCACCTCCCCTCGAGCAAAACAATCGATATTTACCTTGTTCCCGTTCATCCAGCCATTCTGTGAGTCTGGCGATACAACTTTTAGCTTCAGCCTAGCATAGATCACTGAATCGGATTAGACCATTAGCTTCTCGCCTGCTAGCTTCATGTTTAAAAGTGACTAAGATTTCTGATAATTTTCCCATTTAAAACGTGTCTCCTCTCAAGTTAGAAAGTGCAATAAGACCAACTGAAAATGAAACCTGGCGTTTTTCTAGGCTGATTTGACATGGAACTACACTCTCATCTGGCGTAATAATCAAGGCAACTTGCAAACGTACCATAGGCGCAGTGATATCGTACGCAGCATCTGAAAATAGTCCCCATAGACATCAAGCAGTAGTAGTGCCAGTAGCTGCAAGTTGCCTTGATTATTACGCATCCTAAACACGGACTACAAAATATTCGCCAAGGTTCTTGCTATGAGAATTGAAAAGGTAATTCCCTCTCTGATCCATGTTGACCAAACAGGGTTTATTAAAGGCCGCTATGCGTCCAACAATATGAGAAGGCTGCTTCAGATCATGTATGTGGCGGAGACCTCTCGGCACCCGGCGATAGCTGTGTCGCTGGATGCCGAGAAGGCCTTCGACCGAGTAGAATGGAAATACCTGTTTTATGCTCTACCGAAGTATGGCTTTGGCCCCTTCATCATGAATTGGATCAGGGCACTGTACTTTAAGCCAACTGCCTCTGTCAAAACAAATGGCATTAAGTCCAGCCCTTTTGAACTTCATCGCTCTACCCGCCAAGGCTGTACTGTGAGCCCTCTAATATTCATTCTAGCACTTGAACCACTGGCGTGCGCAATGCGAGCTCAAAAGGAAATATATGGTGTTAGAGTCGGTGATTATGAATACAAAGCCAATCTTTTCGCGGATGATATTTTATTGACATTATCAAAACCATGCCATTCAATTCCACAGGTGTTAAAAATCATTGACTATTTTGGTAAATTTTCTGGTTATAGAGTGAATTATAGTAAAAGTGAAGCCATCCCCCTTAACAACTCAACTTTTCAATCTCATCTAGGTACCGCCCCCTTCAGCTGGCAATTAAAAGGAATGAAATACCGGGGAATTAAGATCCAGGCCCCTATTGATAAAATGGTTGAGCTAAATGCTCCAGATCTATTAAAGACTATGAGGGAGGACACCAAGAGATGGACCGTTCTGCCTTTATCTCTCTGGGGCAGATCGGAAATAATCAAGATGAATCTTTTACCTAGGCTGACTTTTCTAATATCTTCTATCCCACTAAAGTTCCCCTTAAAGGGATATTCCGCCATTTTTGGAAATACGCTCATTTTCCACCTCCCCTCGAGCAAAACAATCGATATTTACCTTGCTCCCGTTCATCCAGCCATTCTGTGAGTCTGGCGACACAACTTTTAGCTTCAGCCTAGCATAGATCATTGAATCGGATTAGACCATTAGCTTCTCGCCTGCTAGCTTCATGTTTAAAAGTGACTAAGATTTCTGGTAATTTTCCCATTTAAAACGTGTCTCCTCTCAAGTTAGAAAGTGCAATAAGACCAACTGAAAATGAAACCTGGCGTTTTTCTAGGCTGATTTGACATGGAACTACACCCTCATCTGGCGTAATAATCAAGGCAACTTGCAAACGTACCATAGGCGCAGTGATATCGTACGCAGCATCTGAAAATAGTCCCCATAGACAACAAGCAGTAGTAGTGCCAGTAGTTTGCAAGTTGCCTTGATTATTACGCCACATGAGAGTGTAGTTCCATGTCAGATCAACCTAGAAAAACGCCAGGTTTCATTTTCAGTTGGTCTTATTGCACTTTTTAACTTGAGAGGAGACACGTTTTAAATGGGAAAATTACTAGAAATCTTAGTCACTTTTAAACATGAAGCTAGCAGGCGAGAAGCTAATGGTCTAATCCGATTCAATGATCTATGCTAGGCTGAAGCTAAAGTTGTGTCGCCAGACTCACAGAATGGCTGGATGAACGGGAGCAAGGTAAATATCGATTGTTTTGCTCGAGGGGAGGTGGAAAATGAGCATATTTCCAAAAATGGCGGAATATCCCTTTAAGCTGGTTTAAGGAAGTCAACAAAATACTTTTTGGATTCCTTTGGAATTATAAAAAACCTAGGATTAGCCATAAAAAACTAACCAAACAACGGTCCAGTGGTGGAATGGGGCTACCAGACATCTACCAGTACTATATTGCATTTAATTCACAATATCCCTTACAATGGGCATACAATACAGAGAGACAGATTGGAAGCTGGGATTGGCTGGAGGAACAGTTAATATCAAAATATAATAATGAATTGACAGCAACAAATTTATGGTACAACCCCTCTAAAATTAGATTAAAAAACCCAGTGTTGACGTTTTCATGTGAGATAGTGACCATCCTACATAAGCGTCTATCTTTTAATGGATACTCACTACCTTCATGTCCACTGTGGCATAACCCCTTGTTTAAAGCCGGTGGTGAAACACTTAGAGACAGAGGGCCAGATGTACTAAGACGGCGCTAATACCGAGTTTTCGTATGCGCAGAATGCGAACGCTGTGCTTTACTATATTGCGTGGAATTTACTAAGCTGTCACTTCATTACGTTAACTGCGTCCAACACCGCCCGTTCCCGCCCCCTGTACCGCCAATTGCGCTGTGCAGAGCTGATCCACAAGCGCAGTTGAATATTGCAGCATTAAAAAGAATCAAAGTTTAGCGATCTTACATGGTACAAAGATATGTCAACGAGCAGCGGCAGACAGAGTAGGCTAGGCCTAGTAGTTCTACTAATCCACAAAAAATACTTAAACTATTTACTACACGTAGACCAGGGCTATGACTTAATACTTAGTCTAACAGATTGAGAAGGGCTATGTCGTAAAAGAGACAACACGATATTACAGAGGCAAACGAAAGTTAAGGTTGCTTTTGACATAGTACAATGAAGAAAACTGATGCTCTGAATACTGATTCAGCTGTCTCTAAACGTTTTTCTAAGAGAAGCAGTCAACCGCAATTTGGATTGCACCTGCTTTTAGCAGGCGGAAGTTTTTCAACGCAAAATAGACGTGCGCTGTTTTCATACATATGGCGGAATACTTAATCAATCGCTATTAGCACCTCTCCTCCCCTGTACTTGCGCGTTACACCCATTTTCAGCTGATCCGCCCAGGAATTAATATGCATGACACGGAAAAACGCAAATAGCCATTTTTAGCTCCCACGGCAGGCAGTCTGCGCGTTTCCCTCATTGCGGCTTGTTTGTACATATCCTCTCCATGTTTTTACGCGCACGCTACGCCTGAAATGGGCGCAAAACGTTAGTACATCTGGCCCAGAATGTGGCAACAAAATAACGTAAACCGCGTGGGACAAATTATAGACAATGGGACAATTATAACCTTCAATCATTTAAAAACACAGTTTGGTTTGACCGACTTAAATTTTTTAACATACAATCGAGTTTACTCTATTATGAAATCATTGTTGTCCAAGGGTATACAGCTGGGGATGCACAGAGACTTGGAGAACAAACTAATAGCAGCCATAAAAAGAAAAGGCACTGTGTCTACTATGTATAAATTACTGTCCGCAATGAACCCATGTACAAACTTACAAACTAAATGTCAATGGGAACGTGGCTTGGGTTTGCCTATCTCCGAATCACAATGGAATGCAGCACTTAGAAACAGTACAACCATTTCAAAATGTGTCAGGTATAAAACGATCCAGTTTAAAATAATTCATAGGGCATACATGACCCCAGAAATAATGAGTAAAATTGATCCCTTGGTGTCAAATAAGTGCTGGCATGGTTGTGGTTTGGTGGGAACACTAGTGCATATGCTATGGAATTGTCCTGCTGTCAAACAATTTTGGCAAGATATTGTCAGTGATTTAACATCTATACTCAATACTGAGATTACACTCTGTCCAATTGTGTGCTTATTTGGAGTCAATATTGATGGTATACAGTCCAGGAGTATACAGAAAATTTTTGCACTTGCTTTCTTGGTGGCAAAAAGGACTATACTTCTTAATTGGAAGGAACGCAAAAACAACTGCTTCAGTATAGAACTCTGGCGAAATGACTTTATGGACATCCTTGCTATGGAACAGGCTGCCTTGACTCTCAATCCACTAGAGAGGCCTAGTGCTCTGCAAAGCCCCTTGGACTATATGAGAACTTTAATGTATACATAATGTGTATTTAACTGCAGCTAACCTTCCCTCCCCTTGTCTTTGTTTTGTATTTTGTCTCTGTTTTGTACTTTCTTGTTGTCTTTGTCCTTGTCTTGTATTGTCATTGTGAAAAAGCAATAAAATCTAAATATATATATATAAAAAAAAAGATAACGGACAAGTGGGTTCAACCCATAGACCTAAAAGAAACATATGGTTCAACCTCACACCCAGTTCTTATGTTTAGTCCTACACCAAAGATCTTTCATTACGATCCGCTTTAGCCCTCTCTGCCTACACCGTGGTGGCTTTTTTGATAGGAGAAATGTTGCGCCTCCTTTTCTGAACATGCGCAGAAGGGAAGAGTAGCAGAAAACGAGCCGATCCAGCGTATACATGACAACTATTTTACTACCTGATGGGTCCGTTTCACCTCTTTCAATCCGATCCAAATTTCAATCAGATCGGCGATTTTCATTCTGGTGTGTCGAGACCGTTGGTTTAACTGCAGCCGAGATGGAGTGACAACGACCGCGTCTTTTAGGAAGCAAGTCTGAGTCGAGACCGAGTCTTAAAGGAGTCAAGGCCGCGTCAAGACCAAAGTTTAGCAAAGATGTTGGTTTAGCAAAGATGTACCAGACAATTTCGTACAGGTAGACGGATTTTCCCATGTACGCCTGGACAGAGACGCAAATTCGGGCAAAGTAGGGGGAGGAGGAGTATGTATTTATATCAAGGACAGTTGGTGCACAAACTTTGCAATAAGAGACACTGTATGCAACCCGGACTTGGAGCTATTGTGTGTTACTTTACGTCCTCACTACCTGCCAAGAGAATTTAGCAACATTTTTGTATGCGCCGTCTACGTCCCGCCAAGTGGGAATGCCAACAGAGCAGCAAATCAAATTGCCGACTGTGTCCATCGTCACCTACAGAACAAACCTGACGCCCCAATACTGATACTAGGGGATTTTAACCATAGCAGCCTGAACAAGAGTCTACCTGGTTTTTATCAATATGTCAAGTGTAACACCAGGAAAAATAACATTCTCGACAAGTGCTATGGCAATGTCAGGGATGCTTATACAGCCAGGGCCAAACCTCCCCTTGCCAACTCTGACCACAATGCAATTCATCTGCTACCCACATATCGGTCAGTCTTTAAGTCCAGCAAACCAGAAACCCGAACTGTAAAGGTGTGGTCGGACGATAAAATTGAGGAACTGAAAGGATGCTTCCTCTCTACGGATTGGGACATCTTTTTCAAGGATGCTGACATTGACAGGGCAACGGAATCCACAACTGCCTACATCTCCTTTTGTGTTGACTCCATTATTCCACAGAAAACTGTTAAGATTTATCCGAACAACAAACCTTACATAACAAAGGATATTAAGGAGTGTATTAAGAGGAAAAAATCTGCCTTTAAACTTAGCGATTCAGAAGGAGTCAAAGCGGCTCAAAAAGAGCTCAACAAACACATGCGAGCAGCCAGGCTGCAGCACAAGGAGCGGGCAGAACAGGATTTGTCCATGCACAACTCTAAGAAACTATGGGACTCAATCAGAGGAATGACTAACATGGAGGCTAAAAGGAAGCCCCCGTTTGCTCAGGATGAAATTTTAAAAGCAAATGAACTGAACCAATTTTATATGCGTTTTGAATCTGATAACAGTAGGGACTGCTGTGCTGTTTTAGATAAGGTAAACTGTAATGTGAAAGACAGGATTTTTATAGATCCACATGCTGTAACCAAGGTTTTTAAATCAATGCATTTGAAAAAGGCGACAGGGCCAGATCATATGTCCACTTTTCTTTTAAAAACATTTGCAGAGGAATTGACTCCGGCATGGCACCAGCTGTTCCAACTTTCTATGGATAAACACACTGTACCAGAGATCTGGAAAAAGTCCATTATAATTCCAGTTCCAAAAAAGCCATGTCCCCGGGAGGACAACGATTACAGGCCTGTTGCATTAACTTCCAATGTCTTCAAGGCCCTGGAGCGACTTATGTTAAATGCACTTCGTTCAGAGGTGGAGCCAGTATTAGATAAATATCAGTTTGCATACACGAAGAAACGAAGTACAAGTGATGCCATATCAACTATAATGCACCTTACACTGAAGCACCTTGAAACCCCAGGCACATATGCTCGACTGCTCCTCATTGATTTTAGCTCTGCTTTTAATACAATCCAGCCACATATTCTCCTTAGAAAACTAGCTCTCCTCAATGTAAATCCATTTTTAATCAGGTGGTACCACTCTTTCCTTACTAAGAGGCCACAGCAGGTGAAGTTTAACTCCTCCCTATCAGATACAGAAATATGCAGTACTGGTGCCCCCCAGGGATGTGTGAGTTCACCATTTTTGTTTATTCTGTACACAAATGACTGCGTTAGTTCTGGGCCAAATCAATATGTGGTGAAGTTTTCAGATGATACGGCTGTTCTTAGTTTGCTCACTAAGAATTCCGACCCATCCATTCACAGAGATGCTGTGGACAGGTTTGTGGGCTGGTGCGACAACCACAAACTACAGATTAACACCTGTAAGACTGTAGAAATGCTCTTTGACCCCAAGTCAATTGGTGACCGAAGCCCTGTGACCATTCATGGTAATAGCATAAACCAAGGAAACTCATGCAAGTACCTAGGCATCCACATTGACAGCGACCTGAGCTGGCAGACACAGGTGGCCACTGTCTGCGCCAGAATCCATCAGCGCCTTCACTTTTTACGCAGACTGCGGTTGTTTGGTGTCAGCAAAAACATAATGTTAATTTTTTATAGGGCAGCAATAGAGTCCATTTTACGGTACGGTATCACCAGTTGGTTTGGTAACCTAAATGTCAAACTCAAAACACAGATTTTTAACCTGGTCAAAGTGGCGGGCAGGATTATGGGTCACCCCCCTCTTAACCCTCAGGAACTGTTCAATGAGGCTGTCATTACTCAGGCAAAAAACATTTTAAATGACAGCTCCCATGTGTTGTTTAATGAATACTCCCTGATGCCCTCAGGGAGAAGATACAGGGTCTCCTTATGCAAACATAACCGGTTCAAACAGTCCTTTGTCCCAGTGTCAGTTAAGCTCATTAATGAGCAAATGTAGGATGGTTTACTTTTAATAGCAGAACTGTAACATGTACCAGTAGTGTTTTACAACTGTACCAGCATGTTTAATATGAAGTATTTGTATGTGTGCTTTAATATGTATTGTGCATTGCACTTTGAAATGCACTAGCACTTTACTGTGCACTGCACTTTGATATGCATTAGCACTTTATTGTGCACTGCACTTTGATATGCACTTGCACTTTACTGTGCACTGCACTTTGATATGCACTAGCACTTTATTGTGCACTGCACTTTGATATGCATCAGCACTTTACTGTGCACTGCACTTTGATATGCACTTGCACTTTACTGTGCACTGCACTTTGATATGCACTTGCACTTTACTGTGCACTGCACTTTGATATGCACTTGCACTTTACTGTGCACTGCACTTTGATATGCACTAGTACTTTATTGTGCACTGCACTTGGATTGCACCAGCACTTTATTGTGCACTGGCACTTTAAATGTGCATTAGTTTCAAGCTTCAGGTAGGGCAGATTGCACAGTCAGCTCCTCTTGCACTTTGGTCCTCATCTGGTTGCCAGTTATGCACCTTTTTGTCTCTGTTTAGTTGTCAATACTGTCTGTCACATTGCTGTCTCTGTATGTTTTAATGTATGTCTGCAGCAGTACCCTGTCTCTAACCAAAATTTCTCCCAAGGGAGACGAATAAATTGACTTGACTTGACTTGACTTGAAGGAAGGGGTTTTCATAATTTACATCACCAAGGATCATATAACAGTTCAATTCCCAAAGGGTAGAGAGGGGATTGTTGGCTACAGGAACAGTCTAGCACACACTTGTCTAAATAACATCTTTTCTGATTTACTTTAAGACAAAGAGGTCAGCTGAAGTAAAAATTTAGTAGGCTGTCAGCATTTCATTAATGTTGAAAATGTTGAATTTTGACACTAATGACAGCAATATACCTGGATTTCACATTCATTGTGTCAGATTTAATTGTATCAGCAACCAATTAAACATCATTAACACAATTTAGACAATATTATACCTTAAAAGTGTAAGTTTACAACTCCAATACAGGGCCTTTTGTGTCTTTTAAAACCTTTGCACTGCTCAGCATAGCACCATAGGATATATTTTAAAGCCAGCCAATAATATAGCATTCTACTAAAACCAAGAATATTTGTAATGGTGGATATTTTAGAATATACCATGAAATAAAGATGAAATTGTATGAAAATGTAACATTGCGACTGTATGGTAAAGTTAGTGAATTGTGATTTAGTAGCCTAAAGCTGCAATTCTTTGATTGAAGCTGTATATTGTGCGTGCCTGTTGCTCATTATAGCCTAAGAGAGCCGGAACGTTTTTAATGCTTTTTAAAACATAATTAGCGAGATCGTACTGCATTGAACGCTAATATTTTATCACTAGCAACCAAATCTGTCATCTGTCAAATACAGTTGCATGTTCAGCTCTGAACAAAAACATTCAGGAATTATTTCTACAAAACGGAAACGTGCGTCCCGCCCGGTCGGGATGAATGAAACTGGCATGGGAGACAAGAGGCTACAGTTGTAAACTAGCCTGTGTAAACCTCAGACAATGTCAGTATTTTACAACACGTGAATGAATAGCCGTCACAAGTTGTTGTTAGCTGTAGGCTAGATGGCACAAGTGTTTGTCACAACAAATTACAAGATGCAGTGGGCTATGCATTCATAGTAGGCTAGACGAGTGATAAAAAAAAGATAAAGCGCTCAAAAGTGTTATGCCGCTCATCCCACACATTTGGTAGATTCAACGGAGAACCATTCCTGTGAGAGTCGTCAAATCTAGCTAGGTTTAGGCTATTTGTGTTCGCAGTTACTCTGAGATATGCGTGGCAGTGGCACCTGTGACCTGATATCAAATACTCATGCTGAATGAGCGCGTCGCCTGTGCGCATAGGCCAACTCGATTTGAAAGTTTATTTTTTTATGCGTTCTACAGAGAAGGGAGACTAGCGGCTACGGTTTGGAATGACATGGAGAAAACATGACAGAGTAATACGGCGAATATCACTAGCCTATACATAATATATTATAATATTATAATATAAATAATATTTATTACATTGCATGTAAATGCAATGTACTGTTATCACTGTTCTTCTTATTATTATTCTTCCGACCAAAATCAACGATCAAAGGCTCTAAAACCACTGAACCGTTTGACGTCATTCAAGCACTCCTACAAAGGTCTCGAAACGGAGATTTGTTCTATGTATTTTTCACATTTGTGAACTTTATACTTTTTGAGATATTTACGATAAAATAGTTTAAAATTCCCATAGAGTTTACATTGAGACCCTTTGGCGGCAAAGATTAATTGTTACGTCAGTGCTCAGCTGTCAGTAATCAAGGATCTCTGAGTCTGATCCAAAGCCATGCCATCAACGCTGCGCTAAACCAGGCTAAACGTGAATGTTACGTTACGTCTACAGCTGTGAAAACATTCTACCATGCCACTGTAATCCAGGACGTTTTCGTCTTGTCTCCTGTTAGGCTACTCCTTACTTGATTTGTTTATATCATTACAGTAGCCTAACCGGTTTGCTCTCGGTAACGTTATCAACAGCTAAAGACAATCTAACCTAACGTCAATGTTCACTGTATTTTTAGCTAACGACAACCAAACTTGCTCCAGGCTAACGTTTAACGTCGGGGTAGGCTGCAAGGCGAACAGGGTTAAGCATGCTAGTCGTTTCATATGGGACTTGCCAGCCAGGCAATCATTTAAAGCTTTCGGTATCATTCACAAATTAAAAGCCTAAGCTTATTGTACATTCCTATTAGGACAATCACACACCTGAACACACTTCGAAGAACATACTAGCTCATCCTGTAAAATGTGTAGCCTACATATAAAATATCCTACTAAGCTAACGTAAACATTTGCTAGATATCCTACCTGTTGCTGCATCATCGTTGATTGGCGTTGTTTGAGAATGAGATTGTATTCCGTATTCCATGCCTACTTTTAACCTGCATTAGTGTAGATATGAAGGCTATGTAAGCTATCCTACCAGTCGTTTCACTGTAGGCTACTAAAGTGTCAGCTCTTGCAACTCGTTTGAAGTTGGCAACTTCATTTCAGTCTTTTAAATTCTAATAAATGAAGAGTTAGGCTATTTTCCAAAATAGCCTATATCCACAATTTTGATGCATTTGCATAAATCACACATGTGACTTTCCAAGTAATTTCAGTGGAATTGCAATTGGGTTATTGTTATTTATCTATTCGTCTGTGTAGCCTAGTTGTCTTTTTAACTATAGGCCTAATACAATGATGTCAGTAACCTTTTTGCATTTACATGCAATGGTAATTCCTTCCATGGAATTACATTTTCTAGTTTATTTATTGAAGACGCTAGTTAAGGCGGCAGCCCTGTGTTGTTAAGGCGGCCGCCTTAGCAGGAAAGCGCTGCGGGAAACACTGGTGTGTGCTTCAGACTGGGTCACTGCACGCAGACACAATAAGGGCTTGTATCATCTTCTCTAACTCGGGGGCAGATGGTGAATAAGCTAATATTCCAAAATGTTGGTGTGTTCCTTTAATTTAAATCAGATGTTTTGAGAAGTGATTCATCTGGTTCATTTCAAATGATGTGCTTTGGTGCTATGATGTCTCAAGTCCCTCTTGAACTCATGTTGTTGAATATTGTGCAGTAGTTGGAGTTTTTGATTGAGATGTGGCTAGAATAAACTACCCTGACAAAGCATAGTGATTGGACAATAGTTAGAGAGCTATGGCTCTCTTTATGTAGTGAGCCGGTTCAAGACACACTCACCCGGAGAGAAATATATATAGTCAATTTCAGTCAGTCACTTGGCTCTTGTACTGCCAAATAGTTTCAAACAAATCATCCTCTTCATAGTGATTTGGAAATGGCTTTTATTAATTGAATTTAATTAAATTTAATTTAATTGCCTAATGGAAGCACTGTAGTAGTCCAAGAGCATTAGCTCAAAATAGGGTCAAACCCGGAACAAATTAGTAACAAGCTGAATTTTTCAGGATATGTTCAGAATACCTTTAGAAATAACATACTAAAAGTCCCCGTGAATCCCCCTTGTGCTCTCTGAGATATTCAAGATGGCGTCCAAAATGGCCGCTATTTGGAGATTTTTCCGCATCTCAGGCTTAAAACCTAATACAAATGCAATTAAAAGGTCAAAATATATGTTTTTTTAGGGTAAGTAAGTCAAGTTCATCATTAGTTTCTTGAATGGAGACATTTCATAATAATACAGTTACCTCCATAAGTATTGGAACACATGCTAAAGTTGACTGTAGCCTATAAAATCGTCTTTTGGAAATTGATCTTAATGCCTTAAATGGAAAAAATGAGGATATATTCAACCTTTAAGGACATCAATTTTGTTTGTGAATAAGTATCATAATGGTTTTAATTCAGTTAAGCTATTAGCTGGTTTCATTCTCATTGAGCTCAATGCAATTCAAACCAGCTAATAGGCTAACTGAAATAAAACCATCTCTTGGTATGGTGAAGGGTATGTGATGATGTGGGGTTATTTTAATTCCAAAGGCCAAGGGGACTTTATTAGGGTGCACAGTGACCTGGATGGAACCATGAAATATGTTTTCTCATACAAGGAATCCAAATTCACCATTGACACACTGCTAAAATTAATGTTAACCAAGATTACAAGATCATTAATGTGACAATGACACAAAATGTACATACAAATTTGATAGTCGACATGATTGTGAGATTGAACATAATGTAACCGTGCCTTGACACCAAGAGTGACCAAAGCTGCGAAATCACTGCAAGCAATTGACTTTGAATGGAGACGAGCGACTAAAGCAACAAAAGCGACCAGCGGCAAAATTTGGGCGACTAGAGCGACTAAAAAAAGTTAAAGGTAGGGATGTAATGACACACTCAATCCACGATACGATAGGCTACACGATATTAAGGTCACAATACAATACAATTTTATATATTATTGTTATTATCATCATCATTATTATTATTATAAGCTATATAAAATAGCAGATTATCTTACATTTTCTAACAAAAATTGAGTTAAGAGAATTGAAATTGAAGGTTAAAATCTCTCATGTCATGAGCAACTTCATAATAATTATGTAGCAGCTGCATTTTACAGCTACAAAAGCGATCTTGCAACTTTGGTAGCTTTTGGTGTGAACGCACAGTTAGATAAAACAATCAGACAACAATTTTCCCTCTATAACCTTGGTAATATAATAGCACATAATATTATATAATGCTGACCTCATATAGCATATAATATTATACTTGTACATAACGTCCTAAACATCAAGTAATAAAGCCATTTCATAAACATACAGTATACGAGAGGTATTCATTATGCAAATAATGACTTTTTTGTCATTTAAATCCTTGATTGTAATTTCTTCTTGGAAACCTACGCGCATTTACAGTACTGTGAACATTCTTAAATGTGAACTTGTGAAGTCCTGAGCTCAGTAGGAGTTCACATATAAATTGTCACGGTCACAGAGTCTATAGATACTATATTTTTGACATCAGAGTCATTCAGCGACAGCGACAGAGTCATGCATTATCTGTAAGGAGTTATGCACGGATTATGTGCAAGTTGGATGCAAAGGAAGGCCAACTCTGTCATCTTTACTAGATGATGAAGAAACTGAAGAATCAAGACCAGTTTCTGATGATGAGAATGATGACTGAAGTGATGTACAGTCCCCTCCGACCATAAGTATTGTAACACATGCTAAGTTGACTATATAAAATCATCTTTTGAAAATTGATCTTAATGCCTTAAATGAAAAAATGAGGAAATATCTTTCTGAATGAATAATGTATTGTAAATAAATAAATGTTTTCCTTAAAATACAGGGGTCATACGTATTGGAACGCCTATGTTAACCCTATATGTGTTAAAATTCCCATAGAGGCAGGACGATTTTTTATTCATTTATTTATTTTAAATAAATGGATCCATCCAGGACACAATGCACCCTGATAAAGAACCCTTGGCCTTTGGAATTAAAATAACCCCACATCATCACATACCCTTCACCATACCAAGAGATTAGCATGGTTTTATTTCAGTTAGCCTATTAGCTGGTTTGAATTGCATTGAGCTCAATGAGAATGAAACCAGATAAGAGGCTAACTGAAAAAAAAAACATTATGATATATACTTATTCACAAACAAAATGGATGTCCTTAAACGGCTTAAAGGTTGGATATTTCCTCATTTTTTCCATTTAAGGCATTAAGATCAATTTCCACAAGACGATTTTATACAGTCAACTTTAGCATGTGTTCCAATACTTATGGAGGTAACTGTATTATTATGAAATGTCTCCATTCAATAAACTAATGATGAAATTGACTTACTTGCCCTATAAAACATATATTTTGACCTTTTAATTGCATTTGTATTAGGTTTTAAGCCTGAAATACGGAAAAATCTCCAAATTACGGCCATTTTGGACGCCATCTTGAATATCTCAGAGAGCACAAGGGGGATTCACGGGGACTTTTAGTATGTTATTCCTAAAGGTATTCTGAACATATCCTGAAAAATTCAGCTTGTTACTAATTTGTTCCGGGTTTGACCCTATTACTACTGGACTATAGGTTAAACTGCCTTCATTGGAGAGAGATGGCTTAGTCTGGTCTTACATTTTATGTTCAGCAGCATGATTGGCTGTTTGTGTCATGTGACATGCAGTACAGTATAATCAAGAGATACAATTGGCAGTTTGGAATCATAGACCAAGTGGGATTTGATCATCCAGCTGAGTTTAGCTTGTTTGTGTGCTTTTCTGACACTTTTACAATTGATCAGCCAAACACATTAAACTTCTAACAGTTTTCTAAATGCTATCTTTGGAGCTCCGTTGCTATGGTTGACGTCATTGCGCATGCACAAACATGGTGATTGGCTGAGAATGAGTGTCCGGTCTATTCTGGTAAGTACTGTAGGCAAGGCGCATGCTACTTGTACCATGAAGGTGAAGGCCAAGAAATAAATAAAGGCAAATCGCCTAGTAAAGGAATACACTATGGATTGATGCTGTATCTTTGTTACGTTTTAAATCTGTGTTAAGGCATGTTTGCATAGACAAGAAGCAATTTCATTTTATTTGCAATTGCACATTAGTTAGTTTAGATTTGGTTTAGATATTGGCAGTGAATGATTTTGGTTGTTGTTTATGACATTATTGCATCTATTACAATGCAGTTATTCCCTCGCGATTTAGATCTCCTGGAGTCCTCTCAACTACTTGTAGCTTGTTATAACTTTAGGACTCCTAAAGTTATTACTGACCTACCAATTAATTTTAGTTTCTTCTAAATCTGGCACTTAGGAGCTACTCTTAGCATTAAGATTCTTTGTGAATATGGACCCAGGTATACTGTGATCTGCATCACATTGTTCCTAGGTGTCAGATTGTGTTATGAGATCATTTTTTTCACTCAAGATATGTTGCAGATCCAGTTGTATTGAAAAGATTCTTTAAGCCACCCACTGATGATATTTGGCTTATACGTTATGCGGCAGTTTGCAAGATGATGGCCCTTTTGCCTATGGTTCTGTTTAAGGGTGTCACGATTTACATCTCAGTCTCAAACTTCGAACTCAAGGGTAGAATCGATGATGCAGCCACACCCCCAATGTCATGTCCAGCGTTTAAGCCAAGATGAAAAACACACACGTCTTGAACTGCGGCATCAACACTCCTCTGATTTTAGGCTGCTGCCAGTAAAAAAAATACACATCAACTGACCAAAATCGAAGCCCCTCTTGTTACTCTGAAACAACGGGTGTGAAAGTATTTTGTCGTTCGCTCACGTCAATTAGCCGAACACTAATTTAGCCCACTCAACTTATAGCAAGTGAAAAGATGTAAGCCTACAGTCCAAACTGAGTTAAAGGCTTAAAATGCACATTGATAAGTTCATATTCCATGAACAGTAAACTTGGGTCTCTTCAGAGTGTGCACAAACAATCAATTTATCATTCTGTGTTGTTTCATTTCACTATCTGTATGGTCATAGATCTATGTTTAACATTTCTTTTGTTTACAACCTTGCGGTTGGAACGGTCATTAAAAAATGGCCTTTAAAATAAAGCCCCCGAAACAGAATAGGAAAAGGCAAATAAATAAATAAATAAATAAATAAACAAATAGCTAACAATAAATAAATAAATAAAGCATTAATAATATTATTTTCAAAAAAGGTTGAAAATCAAATCGAATGGTGACTGTAAAATCGAAAATTAAATCGAGTCGAGGATTTGGAGAATCATGACACCCCTAGTTCTGTTGTATGATGTGCTCAAAGCTTATTTTATCATATGAGCTCATCCCTGTTGTTTAACTGGCTTAAACTTTGCCCTTGCGTGCTTCTCTTTGGAGCTTAAAACATCATCAAACATGATAAAGGACCTTGTATAGGACCATCTTTTTGTCTCATGGTTACCTACAGAATGGGGCAAATGAATTGCCACTGTAAGTAGAGGTTGGCCTGCATGTTCTTTGTCTTTGTCACCCCTTCATGTACACATATGGTATCCCTGCCACTAAGGCTTAGTTCACACGGGCAGTCGAAATCGGATGTCTTGCATATCCGATCAGAACCTGATCTTTCTGACTGACTGTTCTCATTGCATATTGCAAGTGATCACATCCGATCACATCCGATCTTGGCGTGCAATGCTCAGATCCGATATAAATTACACACACCTGGATTCATTAGGTAGAGTTGTACACAACCAAGTCGTCATGGATGAAAGTGGATTTATTTTTTATATTTTCCAACTTATTATGCGTAGCCGCGGCACAAATACCTCGTCACCCTTAATGTTACAGTTTTCCATGTTTCACCATAAAATGATGATTTGAGTCTGACGTTGGTTTTTGTTTTGCGGGTAGCCCTGGCGCACGTGCTGAATCAATCAATCAATCACTTCTGTCACTCAGAATTACGTTGCAATTGTTTGTCGCAGTGCAAATGACGAAAGGGGCACGTTGAAATCCTATTCAAGTGGTTCGACTGTTCAGATTGAGTCATATCCGATAGTAAGTGATATTGAAACCACCTCCGTATGTGGTGCGAATCAGCATTGGAAAAATCGCATTTCATGCGGTTTTGTGCCGTTCAGACTACCCAAAATTCAAGCTAGATACAATCCAGATAAGCAAAAAATCGGATTTCGACTGCCAGTGTGAACTAAGCCTAAGAGACAGTCTGACTTGATTTGCCCCAAGTCACTTATTTCTCAATCACTGTGCAACTGTCAGTAATCATTCACAGCTGTTTACTCACTACTATTATTTAAACGACTGTGGGTATTTGTATTTCAGCCAATGTTTCAGTCTAAGCTCAGCCTACCTTCACATACCCAAACCACATTCCCACATTTCACATTCCAGAGTTATAACAGCAATTGCAATACACGGCAGCTGCAGCTTGTGGCACTATACCTCATTATTCTTCATCAATGTGCCCCTGTGGTTACTATCACAATCCTTTTCTAAAAAACTGTAAAAACTGTTTCATCTGTTCAGTGAAGGCACACACACACCTTTTTTTATAGAGATTTTAAAGCTTTTTGAGTAACGTGACTTTAATAGTCTAGTTTAGTTTGTCGAGTTTATCTGAGATTCAATCAAGTAATTACATGTATCTGAAGTCAGTGTCCATTATGTGCAATTGTTTCACTATTATTGTGACCATCGCTACACATAGGTTTTGTCAGTAGGCTCATCAACCAAGCCCATAACTGCTTGTTTGTGGTGTAGCGCCTCTTAGTGAAATATATACAGTATAAATGCAAAAAGCGGCCAAGAAGGTATGAACTGTACAGAATGATGTGTAAGCACTATGACAACCTGACAGCAAGTTTCTTATTTCTTAATTTCAAAAATCACTTTGGCTATGATTTAGAAGTTTGGTATGCTTATTTGTTACTTTTGGTTTGGTATGCTAAGATCACGGCATGTGGATGTGCACATGTAACTCTGTGCATTAAATCAGTTTGGGAACAGTATATATTGTGTGCATCACACATACACATGTACACACATGTACACAAGTTTGCACAGATATAACAGCATATTGTATGCATCACACATACACGTACTGTACACACTGGCACACACTGGCACACAGACACACACACACACAGACACACACAGACACACACAGACACACACAGACACACACAGACACACACACACACACACACACACAAACTGGCAGTGCACAGTTTGCAATTTTTACAGACACTCCCATGGGCCCCATAGTGAAGTCAATTGGAGTCAAATTTATTTATAGCAGAATTCAATGAGTAGGCCACTGTGTGTCACAATGTTACATGTAGAGTCAGATTCCATGGGCTTGGTGAATTAAGACATTCAGTTTATGATTCAGATTACAAGGGTTTCTGAGCAATTAGAACTGCAATCGGAGGATCTTTACTGTTGAAATACCCATTTTCCCTATGAATTCTAAATTGTGAGTGACCATTAGGATGTTTAAGATGTTTAAGACTTGTAGTATATCAGTGCATTAACAAGGGTCGTGAAATGGCTGCTGTAGCTTTTCATCTGTCTCATAGGATGTGGGTCATCTTTCCATGCCAGAGAGGTGAGTGGAATTTATGTAAAGCTTATGCAAATCTTTCATCACCAGCTTAAATGACCCCCTGTAGATCTGTAATGCTTTGTATTGTTTCTGGCATGGTACCTTGCAAATAAACGGGTACCACAGTTGTTTTCTGCTGAGAACAGTCAAAGTATGCCGGTTTATACACAGCAGGGCAGTTGGAGTCGCTGTTTGCATTGGGGTGAGGGGCCAGGAGGTTCCTGTATCCAGGGGTGCACACATACACAAACACACAGGCACATTGACAAAGTGTACACATTTGTGCACGCACGCACACACACACACACACACACACACACACACACACACACACACACACACACACACACACACACACACACACACACACACACACACACACACACACACACACACACATATGTATACACTCCGCATATACTGACATGGTGTCACCAAAGTATCCTTTCTCTGGTATTGGGGGACTTGTCATATGGCATCAGTGTACACAAGTTTGTAGGCACAGAAAAATGCTCACACACACACACACACACACAGACACACACACACACACACACATACACACACACACACACACACACTTCTAGCGCTTCAAGCAATTCATACAGGGTATATTGCTGTCTTGAATTGTTAAACTCTTGACTGAGTAACCAAGGGGAAAACGTGTAGGACTTCATGACTATAAAGATTTACAGGAGTAGGGTTAGACTTCCGAAGTGAGTTGCTGGAGTAGGGCATGGAGAGAACATGGGATATGTTCTTTACTTTCTTTGCATAGCAGGTGGCTACACATACAGTACCATGGACTGCTATGTGGTACATTTAATTGTTGTGTTAATCACGTCCGACTAGACGAAGACGAAGGGCCAAGTGCATCACAGCGCCTTGCTTTTGTAGGGGGCAAGTTAATGTAAGATATCATTCTCAAACCTTTTACAGCATAGTCTGCAAATAATATGCAGCTCACTTATTTGTGTTAATAGTGTGGTTGGTAATATTTGCCAGGCAAGTTGGGAAGGCCATATTGCAAGTTTAATAAGCAGCTGTAGCTGGAAAAGCCAAACGAAACAAATGTTAAGAATGAAAGGTTGCTTTATGAATATCAATACTTGCACTTGCACAACTGGCACCTACCACCTTATCCAATTTCCAATTACCTTGGAAGGATCAGAGAGAAAACATAATGACCAAACTCAAACATTTTGACTAATGACTAAAAGTTGACTAAAATGTAGGCTACTGACTGAAATGTAATAAGCACCTCTGTGTCTAAGCAACAAGTTCAGACTTAATAAATTTTTTTTTTTTGTAATAGTGCTGCCAGGTTTTACTGATACTATGAAGTGGAGTCTCCTACTGTATATCCCAGTCAAACAGCATCTTTCAGTTTGGCAATATCATGCTAGAAATGTAACTAGACAATACAGGCACAGGTACTGGCAGGTATTAGCTGATCAAGTGATTCTGAATCGGTGAAAAGTTGCCCTTGACTTGTCACTATAGTTGGCGTCAAAATATCTGCAATGGTGTTTTAAGCATCCTTTGACTATTTCAGTTATATGGTTGGCATGTTGTGTTTGATTCACTTACTGTGCATTCTGTGCTATGGACAGCACAGCCATATTTTTTCTATGTTTATTTGCAGGTGTAATATAAAGGTTTTTGTTGACCATATGATACTGTGCATTGTATCACATTGTATATAGCCTGTGTGCTGTGAAGAGTGTGTTCCTGAGTGGAGCTCCAATAGGCCTGTACCCTGTTCTGTTCTGTGGCTCCACAATATAGATAGCCTTTCCCCACTTGGTGATGACCTCCAGTGACTGTGGCAGCTGCTAACGAAGAGTATCCATTTTCCTTGACAGCCCCTCCCAGCCTCCAGCCCGGGGGAGGCACAGGTGCTCTTAGTTCTGCACATATCACTGCAAATAATTGTCATTTAATTACACCAGAGACTGCAGTTTCAGTGGCGATAATGGACAGCAGGTCCCCTCGTTGGTAATAGAATGAATTATTATTGTAGCTTGTTGATCGTGACCGCATAGCACAATGAATTTTGTAACAATGACCCCAATACTCCACCCAGCTATGCAAAACCATTACACGGCACCCTCTGCAGTGAACTCTTCTTCCACGCCTGAAATTCCTCCAAATAAGAGCAGGCATGCAGTATTGTATGTCTGTTTGGTGATCTTTAGTTACTTTTTTATAATACCGGTAACTGTTTACATAACACAACAGACTGGCAAGAAAATTGACTTTTCTATCAAAGGTTATTCCTCTGTGTTCAATATTAATAATTAGTTGATTTCTACATTTTTATTTTAAGAAAATGTGATATTATCTTCATCACAGATTTCAGAGGGTATTTGTGGACTAGATCAACAAATAATGCTAATGTCTGTCTTCACAATTAAATGTCAATCTCCCACTGTTGTGAGGCAGAGTAGTCAATATCACCTTCTTCTGCCGTGTACCAGGTGGAGCTTAGTGAAGCTTGGATTCATAGGCAGCCAGTATCAGACACATCGGTCCTCTTAGGAACAGACCATCATCTATAGCAGAGGAGCTGAGGCGGAAAAAAAGACATGCTTCCTAACTGCCAACAAAAGAGTGACATTTAAAGACCCATCCTTTTGTGTGTTAGGAATCAAAAATCTCTTACGGGAAGCACATTTGCTCATTAATATCGTGTTGAATGGAAACTCAAGCTGTCATGTGTGATGTATTGTGGTCTCCACACTTTATAACAGATGTGGGGATTTACAAGGTTGTCGTACAAATCTGGTAAAATGTGATGAAGGCAAGAGGAAGCAGCTTGAAGTAGGTAGGTTGTTGGTTCAGAGCAGAAGCAAGTGATTATAGTGGCTTTTCAGTACTATTTTCCAAAACAAATCTACACAAGGTCCTCATAATAATGTCTGACTGTTTCCACCTCTAGTTCCTAGCTGCAAATGGCCCCTTACAAGGTGCTCTGGCAGCTTTGAGAATTGTCCACTTCATTGATTGCTAGAGGTGTAGCTTTTACATGTAATGAGACATAACGTATTGCTTGTTGTGAGTAAAAAGAGACATAATCCTAGATGAACCGCAGTCTGTACTTACTAATTGAGTACCTACACAATTAGTATGCACCCCCCCCCCATATAAATTAGGTAAAATACGCATTGCCCAATGACTACAAGAACTGTCTTATATCTAACTATTTAAACATTAAATGAGATAAAAAGAAAATAAATAAGAAGTAAACTGTAGAAACATTTAATTGCTCTGTATTCACTTGGCTAGTCCACTGACAGGCCCACATAAAAGTACATACCTTTATAAATAAATGAGTGTCCAGGTCGTCTGTTCAGTATTCTCTTCAGGGACCTCCAAAACTATCTGCAGTAATGTTAAAGGTATTTGGGTAATTAAGATGATCCCTTCGAGGTTAGACTGATGAAGGTGTTTCTAAAAACCGATTTAATTAGTGGTTTAAGGTCTTTTTTTTCGGGATGCGTGGCAATGCAGACTGGGCATATTAAATTAGACGGATAAAAGTCACAACCAAATAATGGGCCGGTGGTGGTGAAAGAGCCGTGGGGTTTTACTGGTCCTTTAACTTGTAGTCCTCGCTCACTTGTCAGAGATAATTCCCAGCAATGACCATCACTGTGGACTTTCCCTCTACCCCTCCCTCCCCTCCGATCCTCTAGGGCATATTAATATAATCCTCCACATTCGTTTAGCTAATCAGAGCATGCATGGATATTAGCTTGGAAAGCCAAATGGTGCTGTTCAACTCTGACCTGCATTCAGCATGCAGCGCAGTGTGGAGGAATATTCCCCTGTATATTTGTTCCCTCGCAGTGCATTCCTGAAGACCTATTGCTCTTATTTACTTTGACAAACTGCTGATCGTGCCAGTTTCTCAAATTCCTCTGACGAAAGAGCAGCTCTCCACATTGCAAAAGTAGTTTCAAAATCTTGCAAATCACCAAATCCCATGTCTACATTATTGAAATATTACAGAATGTTAGCAATATAATGGTGCCATCATTAATACCGATAGAATAAGCTTTAGGGTGTGTACTTGGTAAATGAATTTCCAGTTTGCAGAATATTTCATTCAACACACCAAGTCTTGATGGTGGCTTCATTTCCCCATTGTGTTGTGCAAGATGATCACTCCTAATGCTGGAATAACAAATATTTGCTTCTCTGGATTGACATGAATCAAACAGAGATACTGAGAAATTCATCGTGCAGCTGGTCTCTCACCCTTACTCTGAAGCAGTGGCATTAACACTGACATTTTTTTCCATCTCAGGCTGTGCCAGTTTTATGAAGCGGCACTGATTGATCCTCACAGACAAAGTCATACCAAATATAGCCATGTACAATGTCTGACAACATGCTGTTGATGGGGCCTCAGAGGAGACAGAATTTCAAGAGCAACAAAGCCCAGATTTATCTGAAAATTACAAGGCCACCTGAAGCCAAAGCGGGTCCAGAAGGATGTTCAAGATGTGAAAAAGTTTATTCTCTTCTCTGTGCTCGCTCTTCCTCAGTGCTGTCATGGATAGCAAAAATGGCCTCTCTGTGGAGGGGGAGTGTCTGGAAAGTTACAGCTGATGAGGACACAAGAGTATGTTCTTATTGAATTCTTTTTTCTTCCCAACAACATTCAGACTTTCCATCACACAAACCCAATTCACTTCAGGTTCTTTTTTTTCAAGCACAAATCTTATTCAAGTTATTATTGCAGCTATGCTTGTAGTTTTTATTAACAACCAAAGAGCCCTGCTTGTCTTAGGTGAAGTTGTTAATAAATTATAAAAATACTCTAACCTACACGTCTTTCGGACTCTTATAAAACTTGTGTGGCTCAAAATATTGAGACACCCTCTTGACTTTTATGAGATGATGCGACACAATTGTAGAACACCATCTTCATGTTTTTGTGCCTTTCAGGGTCCTGTCTAAGTACTGTATTGTCAGTTATTTGTATTGCAATTAGATAACAGGCCTCTGCTCTCCAGTTGATCATGTGGACACTGGAGAAAAATCTCCCAAAACACACAAGTCAATACTACAGCCTTTGATTTTGCATCGGACTTGTACGAGTTTCTGTGGACTTTTCATTTCTTGGTAAATGGCTTGAACTTGACCAAAGTATTTGCTAGAATTTCTTGCTAGAGTTTTTTTTTCCGTTTTGGTTTCATCATTCTGCTGGTGCTTCATAGAGAAACAGGCCAAGGACCCTCCTTTGTGGCATGGCTACATAGTTTAGTGTTATATAACCAGCATAACATCACAGTCGTGACATTATGAAATGTTTGTTGTTTTTTTCTCAGCAACCTGATATCCTGAAAGATATAGTTGATTTGCCAGCCATACAGCAAGAATTGTATGACTATGGAGAGGGCACACAGACACTGATGTTTCTTTGGATACAAGCAAAGGGTTTGCTAGAATGAATAAAATGCTAACCTATTTTAACTGATAAAAATCCAGGGGTAATGTATTGAGCTGAGACCTTTTGCGGTTCATAATTTCAACATCAAGCGCAACTAACATGTTGTTTTCACTCATGTAAATGATTTGGAAGTAAGACCTACTGTATGTGTGTTATCTCACAGAGTCCATTGAGAGGTCAATTACCTGTGGCTCTCACGGTGTCTCCCTTACTGTAGGTGATGATGCTTTTTCCTTAGTAAAAGCCAGTTTCAGGTTTCTGAATAGGATTTAGGAGAAGCCTTTAGTTATACACCTTTATTGTGCTGCAGTAGTACTCTTAATACTCTTGGTAAAATGACACTGTAGTACAGACCCTGGCATTGAATCATGTTCACTATGAATCAAAAGACTTATTGAAAAATAATTGAGTTGGTTTCACGTTAAGCACTTGTTCCGACTTTTTTTGCCGCAAATGGTGAAAAATTAAAACAGTGCCATGAGATCAGAAAAATGACTTCAGCATTGAGCTGATATCTTTCCACAATATTGACTGGCTAAAACAAATGAATCATGAATTGTGTCTGTTTTCTATTGCCATTACTACCCCTCTTTTCTATCTGTAGACATATTAAATTCATAGGTGTGACATGTAAGTTTCGCACAGTATGTTCCCTACCAGACTCATATGGCAGAGCCAATATGAAATACATGAAAGTTTGTGTACAATTAAAATATCCCTCTGCAAGTACAGATTCAATCTATCCATTCTATGTAATATTACTTTGCTTATTTATTTAAAGTCTATTTTATATCCTATGACTTTACTCTTGTCATATTTTATATCCATGTTCACTTGCCCTTGGTCTTGTCGACAGAAGGATTGATGGACGGGCATGCTTTTCACTTCAAACTAGTTTCACCTCCTCAAGCCAAGGCATCTCAGTTCCCTGAGCTCCCAGACCAACTTAATTGGCCTTTGCCATTGTCCTGTTAAGGTAGATGTAGCTTTGACTGGATATTTCTGCCCCTGCTTCTCTTGCTAGCTGTGCTTCCTCGTCCTAACAAGATGGTCATTCTGTAGGGTCAGGTTTATGGTTCTCCAGAGGACAATCACCACCGACTCTATCCTGCACAGTCTGACTGGGGGAATCTTCAAGAACTTGAGGATCAAGAAGCAACAAACTTCAGTCCATGTTTTCACTCACCTTGTAGTTAGGTTTAATAGAAAGAGAATATCCTACCTTAACACCAGCAGCTAGATATCTTTCCTTTTTTTCTGCCTAAGACAACATTTTCCTCACACTTTTAATGTATGCACTAAAATCCACCTGACAGTTCTTGACATTAAAATATGATTATTATCATTATTAATATCCTGGTATGGAAATTGTCTCCAGTGTGTCTGTGTCTTTTAATTCACTAAAATGCAATTTTGCTGGAGGTTATAGCCATTATAGGTTTAATGAAACATCACCACTGTAAGTAAACTCCGTGTCCAGATTTTAACAGAACACATTCCTAGGTGTGACACACTTTCTTCCATTAGCCACAAATGTTGGCCGAACACTGATTTTTGTATGCAACACAGCTCAGAGACTAGGATTGTAGCGGATCTATCTGTAGCGAAAACCTGAGCCCTTGTCAAGCTTGGCTCATAACCATTCCTTACTGAATGCGTGCACAACTGTGTATTTCTATAGAAATGTAATCTTTACAATTTAATGTGGCCAACATAACTGTGGTAAATTGAATCTGATTGAGCTAACAACTGAACTCACAATGACAATAGGCATGAAGACACACAGGGCTGTTATTTGTATACATGTTACTTTGCTCTGTCCACTTATTTTCTGTATTGAACAGTCTTCATTTCTCAATCATTTGCTCTTACGTTTTATCATGGACTTGAGCATATGCTGTCCACAACATGAATGCCCATATTCACAGCACACAGCACTATTGATGTCTCTCTCTTTGTCTCTGCAGGGCTCCCAAGACATGTGGACATGTGGCCTGGTGGCTGTACTTACTCCATGTAAAGCAACCCATCCATCCCTCTATAGCAGCAGACAGTTGTGACAGTGGAGTGAGGAAATGACAGGTGAGATCAGTAGAGTAAACTGTCCGTTGACACATCGCTTATGCTCTGCAAACATACAAACAGATGCTCAGCGGGGTCCCAGGATTCAGTGGCTGCCAAATAAGGCATGTTAGTCTTACTGAAGATAACAGTGGTCATCACGAGGTACACACACGCACTGGCTGAGCAAATGCGCCACATTTGTGTCAAATAGACTGGTTTTCATCACAGTATCGAACCATCAACAGCATATTCCAGCCCCACCTGCAATTGCAAATGATTGAGACTAATGAACTAATAGGGATTATGCAGAACGTCAGAAGGCTACACCTGAAAACCGGTCCAATCACCTTTGCTTAACAAGTGATCGCTGTCGGAATCAACGTTATCGTCAACTAAAATACTGTTAACTTGCATTTTAAATCTGGTCTTATCGTCAGTATGTCATTGTTTTGTACAAAAGCATGCAAAGATAAAATTAACCATCAACACTGATTTAAGTATCCCAACAAAATCAGTGGTTCAAACATAGAATATGACCGCATAACCCCTATTGCCAGTTTCTCAAAACAGTGATGAACTGAAACTAAAACGGCAGTTGATGTGTGACATTCTGGTAACATTTAGAGGTGATTGTCTTATCTCATAGATAGTCAAGGGGTTAGGGAAGGGTTTTGAAGAGTTCCTTTGTCTCTTCTGACTGCATTTATTTCAGAATTTGCCTTGCCATTTGCCAAGTCCATGGCTATGTCATTGCACATGGACACCATATTCTAATTTAAATCAGAATGAGGCCAATATTCCAATTGTGTGAGAGTCATGTGAACTAAACATTAATTGGAAAATGTCCCCTTACGGAATATTAATTTATGTCTGTGCATGTTCAATTTGTAAGGAATTATGACAGTTTGGTTGGTTGCCCTAACAACTTGGTAACATTGTGAAAAGCATACATTTTTGGAGACAATTTAAAGCCTACACATTCTGAAAGATTTTAATATTATGGGATTCATCAATGGGTGAAAGCTTCACATTAGTCTCATTTTGAAGTTAGACAAACTAAAAGCAGACAAACTGAAAGAGGCAGGTTTTGGGCACAGTGGTGCACAAATGAAGCGTACTGTAGGTGGACCTCATTTTGCGACCATCTATGTATGACATTCTGGGACAGAGATCTATGTCTAGGAGTTGACATCAGTTTTCAACAATACATAGGCCAGCAAGACATAGGCCATATCCACACATAGTCAGTTATGTTTAAGAATTATTTATGCGTTTTGACCTTTTGTTCTCATGAAAGCTCCGTTTTTGCCTACTGAAAAAATTCTGGCCAAAGTGGAGAATTTTTTCAAAACTCTTTCAGTGTTTGCATGTGGGCAGGAGAAAATGGAAATTTTGGATTGTGACGTGATGTTTTCCTCTTTCTTCTCCAATTGGCCAATATCGCCATCTGTTTGATTGACGTGTTCTTGACAGCCTTCAACCACTGTTCCTTCATACCAAGTGCTTCAGATTATCAACAAGGCTTTCACGATTTTAGAATTCATGGCGCTTATGCTACTCTTACAATGGTAGGCTACTGCGCATTTTAATGGCTGCGTCAAGTTGTAACAAAGGTAGGCCTACATGTTGCTGTTAAGTTACATCCTTAACAAACGTCTTTGTGTAAATCGAGTTTGAATGGAGAGAATAAAAAAGTGTTCTCCCTACTCGCGCATAGTAATCAAACAGAATTTTGGAATATTGCGCTCGCCAACACAAATGCGAAAGTCAGATTTGCATGATCTTTTGATAAGTTTTGAAGTTTTATTTTGAAAACCTTGAATCAAATGTCACAAGATGGTTCATCACATTATGATCACACCATTACACACTACTAGGCCAATAGGGAGATTCGACTGCCTGCAAACATCTTAAGCTGACTCCATAACGTGTTTCTAAGATTCTGACATGTTTTCAACCTGGAATTGTGCATACAGTATGTCATGGTTGAAAATTCAAAATATCAAATTAAATCTCAAATTAGATAGAACACAGGTAACCAATTGAACATAATTTCATGTAGCGCTGAAATGTATGCTCTATTTTTGACCATTTCTTAACTGATACTCGTGGTAATGATGTTATTGAAGTATCATCATGAATATTCCACCTGTGCATGCATGGTTAACATTCTAAAGTGCAAAATAGTTAAGGCACAAATAGGCTATAAATATCACCATATAGAAGTAAGTGAGAGAAATCTTTTGATTTCCTCTCAAAGTGCACCATTTTAACTTTAAGGGAACATGACCACTTTATATGGGTGGAGCGTACATCAACTCACATCATTTGATCACTTCCTTCATCAATGTAGTTGTTTGGGAGAATGTTTTTTTTTTTTTTTTCCAATCTTGTCACTTTTCATATTTGGCCCTAACCTGTGGCATTCAGTAAGCGCAAATATTTACTCGTAGGCTGTGAAAAGTCATGAACATTTCATTCAAGGTCATTGAAAAGTCACGGAAAGGTTTTTAAAAATGTGTCAGTCAAAATGGCTGGGCAACCTGGTACTGTTTGGAGGACAGTTTGTAGGTGGCAACCTTCCCTCCGGCCCAAAAAAATCAAATCCCAACGCCCCAGTACAGTGACGAGGACACTGTGCTGTGGGAAAAGCCATTCTTCGCATGAGATGTTAAAACAAAGTCCTGACTTATTGTGGTCAAGAAAAATCCCAGGACACTATCTGCAAAGAGTAGGGGGATCCCCAGTGTCCTTGCTAAATTCCCAACCTGACTCATTCAATCTGGCTCCCTAATCTTCCCCCAGTGTAATTGGCTGATTCATTCATTCCCTCTCGCTGCCCCTCAAGCTGAAGTGTGGTGAGCATGCTGGTGCATACCGGCTGGGTGCCTTGTGTTTTGGGTGCCTTGAAAAATGCTGTAGAAATGCAATGTTGTTTTTAAATACAACTACTGTACATACATGTTTAGGTTACACATACCAGTCAGCTGTTAAATATGTACACACTACCCAGTGACTAGTGTAAGATAAATGAACTTGGTGTTGGATACATATCTCTTAAAACTCAAGGTCAAGGTCATTACTGTAAGTATTTTTTTTATTGTAAGTATTAAAGAGTCTATTATTCCCGAATGTAAGCTAATTGTTGGAAGATAATAGTTACAGCAGGCACAACGTGAATGGAACACCTCAGTTTTTTTTTGTTAGTCTCCAGCTACATCTACACTATTCTGTTTTTGTTTTAACCCAAAACACTTTTGTTATGTTTCCACCTTTCACCTACATGACTCTGGTATTTTCGAGATCCTGAAATGAAAATGACAGTATTTGAAAAACGCTATAGGCCTGTATTCATTGGAAAACCCTGGGTTTGCGTTTTAATGTGGACAGGGAAATCCGCAAACATCTGACAATAATGACGTAGAAACCCATAAAAATCCATGTTTTGGGTGACCCTGTGATATTTCCCCTATATCCATGAAGTCATCATGAATCTATCCCACTTGTCCGGCCTATGAAAGTCCCATATTTGAATTGCTTGCCATCTCATCGCGTTGTGATGCATAACTAAGGTTAGCACTTAAGCTGCAGGTGCTAGACAACGATGTGAAATATGTGCTTGCACCATCTTTTAGAGTGCACTCCAAAATATCAAAAAAGCAAATGTTGAGGTCATTCCAGTTTTTCCCTCTATGATTTACAATGATATCTAGAATTGTGACAACCTCAAAGAAATGCTGTAAACTGAATCCACCTTATAGGAGTGACTCGGTGTCAGTTATTTGACATCTTACAGGCCTTGTGTAAGGGAGCCGCCATATAATGTGAGAAGAATATAAAGAATGGGACAATCATGGAATTCACTGTGGGATAAAGACTTGGCCATATACTGTCTACTCGCATTCAGATTTGGGGTAAAAATGCACAGCTATATAAAATCATGTTCTTAGACAGTGGAGGGTGTGTAATTGATGTTATCAGTATTGAACATGAGGTTTATCTAGTCAGGAGAGAGCATTCAGAGTGTTTCACAACGCCTGCACAGTAGTAATTGTCATACCTTCTGTCTATTAATAACCCTAATAAATAATTCATATCGCAGGAACTGATCGATCTTAGAGGTACTTTTGTTGCCACTACTGTATGTTTTTGGAGCAGTTACATACAATACATTCTTAAAACAACATGCATGTTGACTGGCAATGCCCCTTAGTCCGTCAATGATACATACTCCCAATGAGTGTTCTGTTTTGTATGAGGAAAAAGAATGGCTCAGGTTTGTGCCTGTTTTCTCTTTTCCCCAAAACATAACACCCTCATGGGGTGGGTGTTTGCTGGCTGCTTGCCTGCCCTTAGAAGTGAAGCTTTACAGCTAAAGCTGAAAGTGAACCTGGACTTGTTTAAAACTAACTGTGCGCGCCTATCCATTTACTTTGCTGCCTCCGGTAAAGCGTGGCATGTATAATGATCTGCCTCACCTTTGTGGACCTCTGTTTCTGTACAGGATGCATTCGTTTCTACTTGACAATCTCTCATGGATGTTTCCGATGATACAATTTTGCTGTTATTTGCTGAATGAAGTAGTGAAGTAACAAACTATATATTAAGAATGAAGAAAAGCTTTTGGGCATTCTAGTTACTATCTTTGTCCTCATCTTATTGGATTACAACTAATGACCTCCTGCCATGACATGATTTTACTGATTTCTTTTGATGAAATGTTGTGAGGCAGCACAAGATGAGCTTATCTTTAGAGTGCTTATCTTTAGAGATGCTGTTTGGTGCATAAGCATGAGTGCTTTGGTGGATGTCAATAATAATGTTTTACTACACACATACCCAGAATCCGACACCTACCCATCAGGGCTAATGACCCAGGAAGTCTTAGGGCAGTCATAATGGGCTCTGAGCATCAGCTAAAGGGCAATAAGGTGGATGTTGCCAAAATGTACAGGTCATTAGCTATATGAGATTCAGATAAATCTCATAAATTAAGACTAATGGCTATATTAGTCAGTAATGTGTAAATAGCTCATCAGTTGTAATCATGGAAGTCAAGAGAAGTGAACAGTATACAGTTCCTTTTGTGAGCTCAATGCATTGACAGAATCCACCAGATATATAGTGTCATTTTATTCTGCATATTGTAATATTAGTACTGATATAGTCCAGTGTACTGTATGCTTTTGATAATTCCCATAAGATGTAAAATTGCTATTTGTTTTGAAGAAATCCTACATACATTATACATGATGTAAATTCAGTTAATCATGAATCTGTTTGTGAATTTTGAAAATGTAGCAAATGTTAGCAAATCATTGGGCTTAGACTTTTTTGATTGATTTCAGTCACAAGTAGGCCTACTCACTCCCGAATATTTTTCCCAGAAATATTACTACCAATCTATTAATTCTGGATAAATGTTGCAAAGACATTCAGAGGATGAATAAATACCTTGCAGAATTTCAATATTCAGATCATCATCAGGGGTCATCATTACATTTCTTTGCAAAGATGCACAGTAAGAATAAAGGTATACACATATGGAAAGCCATAGTTTCTCAGTGAAGTTGGGGAATGTTCTGCATAGCAGAACTAGTTGCAAAGGGCAGATCCAGAGAAGAGAGAGAGAGAGAGAGAGAGAGAGAGAGAGAGAGAGAGTGTGAGAGTGTGTGTGAGAGAGAGAGAGTGTGTGTGTGTGGCCGGCCTCACATTGTTCACTGACAGTCTTAATAATGAAACAAGGCTCTTAGGGTAGCCAGAGACAGCTGTGATTCCCTCATAAACGTTTAATTAAGAGACAAGCTACAGAATATTACTTCTAATGCAATACTGTGAAATTATGTATAAAGCCATATTTGATGCATTTTCAGGAAAGTAAAAGGCTTTTAAAAAATTGAGGCTGCAAAAGCCAACTTCTTTTTTCAAAATGTGGCATTCTGAATTATTGCATTCAGAATGTTTAAGTAAAGCTGTGTCATACTTGTGTGCAGTGTAACTCGGTCAGTTCAAGAAAGATATGTACATCTATCATAGAAGCCTGCTTTCTACCCTGTGGCTACAAATTAGCTACATAGAACACTGGACTTACCCATATATATTTGTAATGTTAATGGAGTCGGATGAAGCAATATTTCCTGTGACTATATCAAGTAGGGTAGTGTTAATTTGGTCAACTGGACAAAATTGGTTTATCAGTGACTTTCCTTTCCCATGACTAAGACAGTACAAAGGAGACAGCTGTGCCATTACTATCGAGACAGTTTCTAAATGTTTGTATGGTGGGACTGTTACAGTATGTATGGCTAACTGTGTAATTTGAGTAGTCATTTTGCAAGTTGTTATTTTCAGCACATTTGTTGTAATAGTTTACACAGTATAATAAAAGCAATGTGTTGGAAACAACATACATTGTGTTATTTTCAACACATTTGTTTTAAGAGTGTAGGCTACAGTAGCTGCTGGAATGGCACATTATGGCAAATTGAGTACACTTTTGATTGATCAAATCATCATACTGTATGCCAAGACAAGACTTGTGAAAGCAAGCTTGGGATTGTCATCTCAATATCATAGGCGTACGCTGATGTGGCCAGTTTTCGGGCAGTTGGTGGAATTTGATATTAGATTGAATGTTGGTCAGAAAATATCTACTGTATCTTAGTTTGGCTCATGCAAATCTCTTCACAACAAAACAATCTTCCCCAGATGAATTACAGCTTGGTAAAATTTCACAAATTGCATATTAAAAACAATCTATTGCTTACATCTCTAAAGTTAGTGATACATACAGTATGTGATGTGGTCATACCATACCATTAGCATAATACAGTATATACAGTCAGAGTTTCATTGTTTCCACCAAAATGATGGATATTATGTCTTGTTTATAAATATTTGCACACATGCTGTAGCATCAGAAATGAAACAATGTTCAAAACCTTAATATAATAGGATGTACTGTACCTCTGCAACACCATCAGTTTAAAAGCTATATTGAAACAGCTGATGTGTAGTAACAAGATAACACTGAGAAATTACTGTTTAAAATAGACCATCCACACCTCACTGCTATATCACTTGGAGATATAGTGAGTTGTGGAAGTGTGTTCAATTTTAGATATACAGCACAATTTTGTAAAAGGAGGATTTTTTGGATTGATTTTGTTTAATGTGGATGCAGAACAACAGAGTGGAGAAAGGGAAAAGAAAAGTCTGAACAAGGGAGAGTAATTGGATGAGGGAGCCTGGAAGCAACCTGGATTTAACCCGTCCACAAAATTTGAGTTCAGGAAATTTGGTCTGGAGTCGCACCATTGAGAAGTCTGCATGCCTGGTCAAGATGGGTTCGGACCAATCAAATTGTTTTGGCAGGCTTTAATCAAAGATGGAAAGATCAACGTCAACCTGACTGCATTTGAGTTGTTGTGTTTGCAACAAAAAGGCTTCCACTAGAGAATTTGCTGTTACACAAGATGTCGACAGTGCAATAACAGAAAACAGCGATTATGGAAATTATCGAGAATAAGGATGTTTTTGATGTTTTTCCCTAGTACAGTGTGCACATATTTTGTCGCCCTGATTGGTTCCTCCTGTATCGGTTGAAGCCTGCCCCATAATCAAATCCAAATTGCGTACCTGACTCAAATCATGTAAAGTATTTGATAGAGATATTTGGAAGGTAAGAATTCAGTCCGGCTATGTCAAGCTAAAGGGACATGGACCAGGTTGAGGAGTGGATGACCCAGACAGAGGAGTTGTCAGATCAGGTCATGATGTAAGATGAGGGAGGGGAAGGAGTGCATAGTAGTTTTGAAATGATGGCAAGAGCTTTTGTGAAGCATTTTTGCTTTGTTCCAACTTCTGTGCCTTTTGTTAAATGGCTAAATGCCAGTGTGCACTTAAAAATCTGTATTCATAATGATCCAAATAAAAACAGTTTGTTTCAAACTGTGTGGCGGCATTGCACTATTTGACGTTGACTGAAGTCCAATGTCAAGGAATGTTATGCAAACCAGAGCAGTTTTCAGGCTATTTTTGCCACTGTCCAGTGTTTTTGCCACTGGACTCTCCCCAAACGGAAACAAAAGAGGATTGAACTGAAATGCAGAGGGAATTGATAAACTGTTGACTGCTATGCATGACTCACTTCTCCCCCTCACCTTTCTAACAGAAGGCAGAGAGGGAAATGTTGAGTAGTCATCCTTCACACCAGCAATCTTTCACTAGTCTCTAAACAGCGAGGGGGCCAGTGCCATTACCAGTCTCTGTTGAACCACAACACCTTTGGGCAAGGGCTTCTCTGGTCCTGTTGACTGTCAATGATGCAGTTTAGCACTTTGTTTCTGAGAGGCCTGAGGAGGAATTATAATTGAGAAATCAGCAGGCCCCTTCCCTCTTCCTCAAAGTCATTCGCTTACATACTGTGTTCCCACACCAATCATCGGCTTAACGGCTTAGCAGTATTTGTACTTGAAGATTGTATGGCTGGTGGCACAGTCTTCTTATCCTGGCAGGGGCTATAAGGGAAAAAAGGCAAACTTTTGGTCTGGCATGCTGAGTGTATTGATCTATTTGGAGTATTAATCCTTCGTAGAATTTGAATGATTGAAGATGTTTGAAGCAGAGATAATCATTTTAGGATATGACACTGGAATAAATCATTTGAACTGAAATTACTAGATATATTAATTCACAGCAGAAGTTGTTGTTTTCCTGAAAGATGAATGAATCTCTCTAGACTGAGGATATCAGTCTCCCATAGGAAGATTTTAGTACTGTGGGAAGATTTTAACTCTCTTTGTTAGCTCATGGTATCTACACATGATCTCATTATTGTTTTCTATCATGGATCAATGTAATCACATATTTTTATTATTATTATTTAGCAGAAGCCGTTTGAAATACTGTATATCATTAAGTATATCATAATGTACTGTCTCCTTGCTATGCCTCTCCTTCCGTATTATAGATTCGTTATAGTGGAAATTACACCTCATCCCCAAACACTAAAATTGCCCCGAGAAATGCATACTGTATGTCTAAACTGTTAGTTGAAATTAAGTATAGTTTTAAGCAGGAGATTTAAGCCTATATCGCACTTTGAATGTCATGGTTGTCTTGGAGAAACCAAGAAGATGATGAGGATAATCATGAGCTCTGTTGTACATCATGTTTCTATGGTTTCCTAAGAGCAGGGAGCTGAAAAATTCTTTTAATTTCAAGTAATGTATTTACAGTGCTGCACACACAGGTATGTATCTCTTTTCAATCTCTTAACCTAGAGGGATTACAGTATTATGCAACACCAAATTCAAATGATTAGGATCATTTTTTGAGGATATGTTTTTTTTAAGGAAATGTTCTTGTAAAATGTGATGGAAAATATGGAAATATTAACAGATTGTAGTGTCACATTTAGTCATTTTTTTTCTCTTTGGGTGAATATGTTGTATAGGCCTGGCTGTCTACAGTATGTGTGTCTCTGCTCATGTAACTGAAAATGTACTGGTTCAATTTACTTCAGATTTTCATAGAATGTGGAGGGTGTCAAGATCACGATAGTCCTACATGATGAGCAGTGGCTTGGCTGCTCTTGTATTGCATTGGCACATCCACGCTCACACTTGTCCAGTAAACAGACTAGTTTACAGTTGCCTCAGTTCCACTTGCCAATATGACCTGAGGCTATTTGGAATTTGTCCTGGTATGTTTGAAGAAATGATCCATCCCGTTTAACATGCAAGTTTAAACATATATGCTCATAAGAGCCAAAACAGCATTACCTATAATAATAACAACAACAACAACAACAACAACAACAACAAAAAACAAAGAGAAGGAATACATTTATTATTAACATGTTGAGGTTTAAAAGGAGAACAGCCTAGAGGCTCACCTTGCTGTGTTTAAACTATTCAGAGCAAAATTCTTGCTCAAAAAGAAGAAGAGAAGAATCCGTAATGATCTGTTATGCCTTCTGGTTGATGTGAAGTTCAACTATTGATTGGTATATTGATACACGAGACTGAAAACGGCAGCCTGCTGCTTTTTGGAGGAAGTTTTGATGACTCCGTATACCTATTTCCACTCTGGCTGAATGAGATTATCAAAGGAAATAGTTTTGACCTCTAGTTATCTCTCCTAATAAGCTAACAAATTATTTCATAAGACAAGGGAATAGCAAGCATGGAAGAAGTTGCCGTTGTTTGTATCGTTAGAGCAAACACTTGATGAAGTTTGAGTACAGGGTAAATTCACTATGGCCATAAGCAAAGCATAGAGTTGCAGATTTTTACGTTGAACATAAAAGTCGAAGCTCCAGTCATTCAAGTGGCTTTTGTGTCAGCTTGACACAGTTACAATTTCAGAAGAATACCTATGTAAATCTGAACTGTATCATCTTTTTTTTTTTGTGATCAATTGTTTTTATTTTGTAATAATGCACAAATCAGTTACATCAAATACAAAGGCATAGAAACCCTCCCCCCCTTCCCACCCACCCCTCCCATACCCACCCAAGAACCAGCCCTGTGGTAAACATCTGATTGAATTAGGATTATGTAAACAGAAATGTATATCAATATACAAGAAATATACAATTGCATAAATGTACATATTGTTGCCCAAGACAAAAGTAAGATGTACCATATGTTGCAAACAGTAATAAAAATTTGCAAAAGTGAAAATAAAAGAAATAAATTAACAATAATAATAAACCATATTAGACATGAGTATCAACAATGAATGTTTTAACCTGATCAAAAGCTGAATTCCACCTCATCAAAGTTTGCGATCTAGCACCATGTATACGGGCAGTTTAAAGCTCCATGAACTGTATCATCTTGATGAAATAGAATGCACTCCTGACCTGAAGTAACTGGAGATTGAAACATACATTTGAAATGTATGTAACGGCAGACAGTGCTGTCTTTGACTGGGGCAGGACCGGGAATTAAGGATAAAATGAACCATTCAGCTAATTTCCATCAAGTTATACTGTACAAGCTTATGGTCTGACGTTCTAGCAGGCCCCATAGTAAGAACATTTATGCAAAGATAGAAAGAACAGGGTGATAAGAGTGAGGCTGTGAATGTTTAAACACTGATTATATAATTGCCCAACAAATCACAATTGAATTCATAGTGGTAATTAACTTTTCCACATATTTTAAATGTCATAATTTGGCCTGTTTTAATATACCATCGTTTCTGTAATTTGTTTACTCCGGCTTTGTTCTAGCTTCATGCGTGTGGCACACCAGAGTTTGCTCTTAATCAGAGTTAGCATTCGTTTAAACCTCCGATCTCTCATGGCAGGCCCTCATCCTTTGTATTTTGCCCTCACCATTTTGCATGAGGGAGACACAAGCTTTTTTCCCCCTCTGTGTACATATTGACTGAAGAGGTTTGAGGCCCTTTCTTTTCACAGGAAGTGCTTGTTGTAGATGTTGCAGAAAACGTGACATTGCCTCTATAGGGCTCAGAGAGAGGAAAGCTGCTGATGCTGCAGAGTATATAATCCTTAGGCATTCCACTTCTAATCTTCTGATCTGAAACAGAGGATGACTTCTTTCCTCAAGTTAAAACACAATTCCTTAAGGCACTGTAAGTCAAAGATAGCTGTATTAATGGAAGAGTGTTTTCATGGATGGTATGATGTACTCTATTGTAACCTCTTGCTAAGAAATTCAGACAAGAAAGTCGACATATTAAGTGGCACTAAAGCTGAAGCAGAGCACAGCAAGACAAGAGGCTGAGGAATGGCTTGATGTGCTATATTATAACACATCAACAGTGTACCTCAGATTGCCTTATGCCCTTGCTTTCCTCTCTTTTAATTTCTGCCTCTTGCCTAAGTAAGATGTTGTTTGTGCTACCAAGTCTTCATTTGAATGCAAAAAAAAATGCATCTCACTAGTGGTCCTGTTTATTAAATGTGGGATTTGTACTTAGTAATTTGGATGCTCCACTGATAACTATAGCAGGTTCCAGCTTCAGCTAGTTACAATTTGCATGATTTCTCCAGTGTATGAATCTTAAATGTTTTAGATTTCAAATAGTTTGGGATTGAGTCACACATCAATACAGCTGACTGTTTTTTAGTTAAGGCCTAGTGGTTTCTTTGATGAGATTTGAATGGATAATTTCAAAGCAGTAAATAATCTGTGCAGGCACACATCTCATTCTCTGAAGAACGGTGAATTATTTAGTGTAATCTGGCAATGGTAGGTTGTTTATAATATATTAATGTGATACATCTGGGAGCAATTCCACTCTGGCATTCTGTGAGCAGTACAGTACAGTACAGACTGTACTGTATGTGGGCATATGTACATTCCTCTAGGATTCATGGCTTGACTTTATTTAGAGTAAACATCTCTCTTTCTCTCTCTGTCACTCTTGCTCTCTCTCTCTCTCTCACACTCACTCACACACACGCACGCACACACACACACACACACACACACACACACACACGCACGCACGCACGCACGCACACACACACACACACACAGTCTGTACTTTGTTATGAGCTGAACAAAAATTTTTTGAACCGTGTTTTATATTGTAAAAGTTGAAATTGTATGCACTAAATCAAACATGCAATAATGGAAAGCTATTGTAAAGGGACCAAATAACCAACCCACCATTGTAGGGATTGGTAAGGAAGTATGTAACCTCTTTGTTGTAGCAGGTGTATTACTCTATGGCACACTATTTCATGCCAGAAAATGATGTGGGGCAAAAAGGACCCTTTCAGGTCTCGTACTTTTATTATTTGTCTTGAGGGCACTCCATGATTCATCCCCTTCATATGTATTCAACTTCACTACTACAGTATGCCTTCCCATACCATTTCTGTGAGGTTGGGCATCTCCTATTTGCCCTCCCAGGCCTCAGACAGTGGGCAGGAGGAATGATGCAGGTTGTGTTAAAGATTGAGTTGTTAGTCATCAGAATGAGAGATTGCCTTTAGGCTCATTAGAATGAACAGCTGGTTGGTTAATGAACAGGAACTTGGATGTCAAGAGGTTCACCAAACATCCCGCGAGATGTACATTGAGACTATGGGATGGGGAAAAGAGATTAATAGGTAATGCTCCATTAGACTGCCATGCCTAAATGACTTTTGAGTAGTTGTACCTGTAAATGCATTATTGGTTTCTGTGTTCTAAAATGAAAAGTAGAAATTCTACTTAGATTCATTGCGGGTCTCACGAAGATAGTTTGCATACTTGATATTTGAGATGGCCCACCATCTGATAGTTTTAATTACTTAGAGTATAAATTAGCAAATTACAAAGACACTCGTTGAAAATGTAATAGCGTTGTAACACCTAAATGAAAAACAAACCTTAATTGATCATTTAAAGCAAAACTCTCACCAAAATGCAACCTATAGGAAATGAAACTACGGTCAATCTTAGAAGTGCCATCTACAGTACGTCGTAATTATGCTTTTAAACGAAAGTTTGACATGAAAGTTTGACCCTGGTGCCTTCACAAAAAGACCCTACTGTAGGTTGTATTATGGAGTTTTGCTTGAAGTCAGTCATATTCATGATTGTGTTCGCTCAAGATTCTCCAATTTACCACTTTTTAATTCCTCCTTACCTTTCTGTGATGGACAGAACAAATCACCCTACTGTTTGAAATGTAGAAATATAAAAGTAAAATGGTTTACTGCTTGAAAACACAAATCCTGTACAAACCATTGTGATTAAATGAATAAAAGTAAAGTACAGCAATAGATTATTTGGCTACCAGTGCCAACCATCAAAAGTTTGTATTTAATATGCAATTCCGAATCTATCAAATGCAAGACTGCTGCAAGAGCAATCTCATTGGCTGACATTATACAAAAACACAGGAAATCAAACCCATTACAACAGGGCTAAACATTAACATTTTAGTGGTTAAAAGCGGTTGTTAGTTTGGGTTGAGGTTTTAGGTGTCACTTGTAACAATTTGGTAGCCAATGGCAACCAGTCTACCATTAATGTTGAGCCCTGCATTCTGCAATCGTCCGTTTATTGACTGACAAAAGCTTTGGAGTTTATAAACGTGACTGACAAAAACGGCAAGTTCTATCTAATTTCAGTCACAACACATATTATTTATATTATAATATATATAATATATTTGCAGTGTAGTAGTCATACATTCATTGCATTTGTAACCTGCATTATGCTGGCTGTGAAGTTCCGCTCTGTACTTGCCCAGATTTGAACCTGCACATTGCAGTACCTCGGAGTGAGACTTCTGCTGCTACAGTAGCTCACTCACTAGCACATCTCTTGAGGCGTCGGGAGGGAGGTTTGCTGTGCATACTGTACTGCACAGCTACATACCAGCTGGCCACCATTACACATTGATATACATTGAGTAGATAAATTAATAACACTTATCCATATGGTGGGATATCAGAATTATATTAATGTTTGATGCTTGACGTGCTTCATTATACTTTATTGTACGGAATGTAGCATGGATTAGATAATGGTATGGTTTGAAAGAAGGCTGTTGTGCAATTGAACAGCCCAGACATTTTGTTTTGTGATGTCCTTGAGATACAGTTTTATGCGATTTTACTTATCACGCTTACAAGTTTATCTGAGTGTTCAGATGATGTATGCGATTGGACTTTTTTCCTGCTTTTGCCAGCTTGCAGCTTTTACCAGCAGAAATGATGCCTTTAATCGAATACCCTCGCAACTGAATGAAAGTTATCAGTGGAAAGCAAAGTGCTGTTCTCTTGTTTCAAATGCTTTCTGTACTTGAACAATTGTATATCTCCGCTCAATGTTAATCAAATTAAATTGTGTTTGCTAGTTTGGTTCAGTAATATGCCTTTTCTCCAGAAAGTCGCAGAGTGTCAATTTTGCTAAATGAAGGTAATCTTCTGCTTATATCTGATGATTTAATTAAAATACTTATCATGTGTTTTATTATCTCAAAGTACCACTCCGTATAACTGCTCCTTGTATCTTCTTGTTTTTTGTACAGAGACCTGTTTTTTATGCTTCCAACATTTTACAGAGACAGGGTTAGAACTACTCAGTGACGTTCCTTTAGGTCCTTCATTTGTGACATATCTCTTTGCTGATTGGTTGCCCCTGTTGATGGTACTTTGGATGGCAAAATACTGCACTTCGCAAATGTTCATGAAGATGAGGTGTGAAATAGATATTCAACAAGATGGTCAACAAGAATAGCCTGCTAGTCTAATACTATGTTTCTAACATTTCCTGTGGCATGAGGCTGCCTAAGGCCACCAATAGAATTTATAATCAACCTGTGAGGAAATGTGCACATTTTATATTAGCCAAGACATCTTGTCAATTACAGAGCTCACAGAGATAGTCACCACACTTCCTGTTGGAAGAAAGGTCAATAGCTGTGCATAATGAGTAATTGACTCAAGGCAGAACAGCTCACACTGTCTTCTGATCAAGTGCAAAATGTGATTTATTTCCATATCATTTTCTCTCTCATTTCTAATGTGTTAAAAAAAACCCACTGCTGACTGAAGTACCGCTGTTGGGGCCAATCCATCAAGAAAAGGAATTATGAAAATTGAGTTTTAATAGGGAGATGACAAGAATGGAGGTTTTCTTTTTTTAAGATTTGCGCAAAGAAAGGACAGGCACTAATGGCCCCCTCTATCAGCTGTAACCTATATGAAGAACACTTTACATTGTGTAGCTGTGGTGGAGAATACAGAGCCCAGGGGGCACTGTAGATTAATGGTGGTCTTCAGGGCCTTTTGTGCTTCAAGGTCTCTTGTGAAAAGCCCCAGTCAGATAAGTATGACTACAGTGTGTTATAGTTGTATCAGCGAAGCTCAGCAGTTACACCCAGATTGAAAACAGTCGATAGGCTATACCAGTGTTATTTCAGAGTCTGATTCACAGTCTGTTACTTAACAGAATGTTGATAATGAAATAATAATCAGGGCACTAATAATTTAATTTAGAATACCATGCCATATTACATGTGACTATGCATATTGACAAATATCCAGTGTTCAGACTATAGTGCTTAACTCCCAGGACACTGATTAACTGTGACTGCAGCGTGTTGAGGCCGGAGTTGCCAACCCTGCCCCAGTAATGATGAGGCAGTTCATCCAGGCAGCTGCAGCAGAAGGATGTGGTCTGTCCTGCCCGCCGCTCTTATCCAGCGCTGCTTCAGATTTCATTGAGCAGCTCATCCATAACAACACCTGTCCCAACTGCTCTGTTGGATACTTTTCTGTTTACTGTTACCGTTTCAGTCTAGAAACATTTCAAACTAGTGGGAATGATACCAAAGAAGCATACAACATTACAAAACTATAAAAGTGTTTTAATGATTTCAGGAGGCCCTCACTCGGCCAGTTCACCTGCAGTCCAGTTTTTGACATCAGCATTACTCGTATCACCTATAAATACTGTTAAATGCAATCTTTTGCATCTTTTTATCATTTACAATCGAGAGTAGCATGCCGATTATTTCAGTCAGGCCCTCATGTACAATATGGTGATCAAATTTTGACTTGATGAGGACATGAACATTAAAATGCATATATTAGGACAAAGGGTACAAATATTAGGATAAAGATACTTAAGTATTTAATACATATACATATTGATATACAGTACATTATATGTTTCAGATGGTCAAATATATTATGTGTTTCGTGTGTAAGACGAGGGAATTTTGACCATATCTTTATATCTACTTCAAGTGTGTGTATATAACAATGTATATCAAATTTAAACTGTTTTCTAAGACCAGCCAGTTCTAAATGGAATTCAAAAAGTTAAGGTTTCTTTCTTCTGTGTGATAACTTCTAAAGCAAAAAACAGTGTAAAGTCTCCCTGAAGGAAATAGGCCAAGTTATGCACAACATTATGCACAGCTCGAGCTGTTGTCAATAAAATACTCTGATAAAGTAACTCCATGGTATTAATGTCTACTAATTTTTAACGCAGGAGATTTAAGTACTGTGGCGATCATGTTGCATTACTGGAGAGAAGTTGCATTCGCTCCGAATTCTCTGTGAAGTGTACAGTACAGTGTAAGTGCTCCTGACAGGCCACAGCAGGTGAGGGTTCTTACTGCTGTAGGAACACCAGCTTTGACTGTCTTAATGAAGACACATCTCTAAGCCTTCTCGTAAGGCATGTATCTCTGCTCACCACACTCTCCATAGGCTTCACCACTCAAACTAGATCTCAACATAAGCCAGCAATTGGGGAAAAATTAGACCCTGCAATTTGTCCAGTGGCAATCACTTAAACAGCCAACTCTTAGGAGCCCCTGGGGTTTGTTGTCAGGTTTGTTGTGAATGTTGTCATGTCTCAGCATTTCTCTCATTGGCCTTTACAAATTTGCTCCATGCATCTAATTTACTTCTAGTATATAAAGCCCCAATTCTCACAGTGCAGGAGATCATATAGCAAAAACAGAAAAAAAACAGTTTTTAAAGGCATAATCATGTTACCGTATTGTTGAATGCATATACATTTGGTTGTTTGGCCTGCTCAACATAGAGTTATTCCATAACAACCTCAACTGAATACCTGTTTGATCATTGTCTCTTGTGTATCAAATAAGTAAAGGATAAAGTATTGTCTGTTGGTCATTATCAGAAAATAAGTTCTGGCAGGGCATAAAGGACTTGCTTTGTCCTGAAAGCACTTATTCTTTGATAATGACCAGCGAGCATACAGTACATCACCCTGCTTATTATACATTTTGTTCGGGTTTCATGGCCTACGCAAACAGCTCGCCACACTGTTACCTTATGACTCCAGTAAATAGTGCACATTTCCCATATCCTCCTAGAGAACAGCTTAAGAGCCTAAGCAACTGCATTGAACACACAGTACAGTACTTCCTACATATGTACTGTACAACTGGTTTTATGCCTTTAAATTGCAAGCGGGTTTTGGCAAAAAGATGCGAATGTTCAGCAAAGATATCATTTCCCCCTTGTCTCATCCCTACCTGTGAGAACAATCAGTCTCGCCCCATAAGGCACCTTGCCTAGGTCGAACAATCCACAGTAGTAATGGTGCACTGAATAAATCTGCCACTGAATCAGTGACTACACTCCTTATATAACTGATGGGCCCTGTTACTTGATAAAAACGGATTAAATGCAACTCTGATCTAAACATGAGACTAGACTAGGAGATTGGGTGTCTTTCTTTCTTTCTTTCTTTCTTTACAATGTTTTCCTTGTTGCTTTTGTTAATGCAGTGCTTATCAATGTAACTTAATCAGCGGACAATCTATTATGAGTTCATGACACTACTACATAATTGCCCAATCAATTTCAGCAATACTTGAGTGAAACAGCATTAATGAGGCACAACATGCGCTTTGTTTATATTTATAGTTATATTTATATGTATGTATTTGTAAATAAAGAAGTATTCCCTAAGCGAAAGCATACAAATATTTCTTTGGACATTATACAATTTAAAATTAGCATATTATTTACTAGAGTGAATCAGTTTATTGTATGTTTTTTTTTTTAAGTGACACAGTTCAGCACTAGTGCAGAATTATCCTTGTCCTCAAAAATGGAGATGCTGTATACAAGAATAATTCAAGTGATTCGAGTGAGGAAATATTTAGTAGTATATAATTACATGTGAGGGCAGAGAGCTCACCTTTGGCACCATGCTGTTTAATAAAGACTATAGTCTGTTAACAAGGCCTGACTCTTGAGCAATAAAAGGTCAAGAGGGGTCAACACGGCATTCTGCTTGTTTGTCTCCGCATGCACTGAATATCAAAACAGCTATCAAATGAATATATATAAAATGCGTTGGTAGAAGAGGATGGTACCAGGAAAGTTATGTCTGGTTAGCTTGCAGGGTAATTTCTCTCACTATACACTTTTAGAAAAAAGGAAGAGAACCAAAAATGGTTCTATTGTATGCTTCATGGCACCCCATATGGATTCAGATAAAACAAAATAATTTTAATTGCATATACATTGTTGCAGAACTGTGTGGCCAAAAGGTTAAATTCAGCTAAGTCTAGTCAGATAAGATATAATTAAGATCTACTGTAACTATTTGCAGAGCAGCACACCTCAGTTTGACTGGAAGGCTCGGTGACAGGGCCACAGTGCTCACCCACTGGAGAGAGCATGCAGTAATATTGTGAACCTGTTGGGTGGAACTGTGCTCGCATTTTTTCCCCCTTTTACATGTGAGGCAGAGACGGGACAGAATCACATTAGAGGCAACAGCAGTGAGAACATATGGACCTGCTGAGGTAGATAAAAAAACAAAGCCACTGCAGTACTTATGCTGTAACTGAGGGTGGAGCTGGGTGGTGGTGGGTGGGGTGTTATATTGAGCTCAGCAGGACGTGTTACCTGGTACCTTGGCTGCAAGGCTGCTAGAATTGCATGTAATTTGGACTTTTTGCATTTGGATGGTGGTACCCACAGATCAGCCCGCATCGCTATCTACCCCTATCGGGAAATGAAAGTGTAACACTTTTATAAGGACACACCACTAGTGTCACATTACTTCTCAATGGGCCCCACTCTACCACATCTAGGTCATGCCAGTAATTCCAGCTCTACAACAGATGTGAGAAATTCTTTCTATTCATTCTGATCCATCAAGATTCAGATCCAGATCGCTTTTAATGGGAGACTCCTCAGGTGCTGCCTCAAGGTAAAGAAACACGCTGTACTGTATTTCATAATCACAGTCCCCATCATAGACCCCTGGCATGAAACCCACCTAAGCATAGACCTTCTCTGTGTGCATCAAGTGGCTGTAGGCACACCCTGACTGGTTTCGATTTTCTAAGCTAAAATTAAAAAAAAAAATACAGAAAGAATGATGAGGAGAAAAGCAAGGCTATATTCAGAATAGTGAGATGTGATGGTCAGGCACTTGAGATTCAAGGTGGAGCCACTGGCGCCTTCTGGAGTAGTTTCATCATGGGAATGTTCAAGGACTAGACGGGATAACCCTAAAGCAGATACAATAGCGGCCATATGGCGAGGAGGGGGGAGAAGAGAAAGGAAAGTGTTTGTGTGGGATTAACAATGGGACTTCAAGGGTGGAGGGCATGACCTCTTGACCACTAGTGTGCATCTACCACCGAGACCTTCAAGTATCAGAGATGAAAGAGAGCATCATTCATGCACAGAGCCATGCTTTTAAGGAGCTTGAAATATTCAGTTCTGCCAGCTGAGGTGCAACTGTAAAGGTCAGATTTCTGTAAGTGCATCTTTATGTTGCACGGCACATACACATTTATGTGTCGATGAGGTGCAAAAATATGGGATGGGAGCACAAGCCATCGGATAAATATACACAAATGAAGAGGTTGCTATGCAGTATTCATATTTGTTTCTAGTATTTTACTTATTCTCACTGAAAGCTCTCTGAGTTTTGTCATTGAATTATTTATTTTTTTTCTCTTTCAATCGGATTAAGACCCCCAATGTAATTCTAATTCTAACATCTTGTTTTTAATTTTCCTCCTTTCTCCCATCCTTTTTAGTAGCCCACAAAGCCTGAGGAAAAAAATAGTGATTTAGGCACCACAGAACCCCCACCATAAAAGAACAGATATTGACTGCCTTGTCGTCCATTCAGTGCTTTATGATCTCGATCATCATTAGTGTGTGCAAAAGAAGAGCTGTATGCATTAAGTCTGATTGCTCACCAGCTGCAGCTGAACATGTGGGTAAAAGAGAGAGAGAGAGTAGATTAAGAGTTGTTTGGAACAATGAAAGGGGTAATCCCTCAGAATCTATAGTATGTTGTTGTCTGGCCAAGAATGGGATAATTGTTCTCTTGCAGTGATATACCTCCAGGGAGTACAATCTTCTTGCCACTTAAAGCGCTCGCGTCTGGTCAAAGAGGCAATGTGAAGACAACAGCAGAGCTGTGATATTGCAGCAGCGAGTGTAGCTTTATGTAAAGCAGCGGTTCATAAGGTTACTGCACAACTTACAGTATCTATTGGCCTAATCAAGTCTGTGACATTCTCTCTCTTTGGCATAGAGTTGTTTGTTTTTTACTCCCAGCACCAGTGCACAGAGGTAATTCTCCAACTGCTTTGTTCACCTGCCATTACAGCGGGTCCCACTTCCACTGCAGTTTAGACACTTGCATGGAGATCTATCAGATGGATGTGATTCCCTCACCCTTGCTCCAATTCACGGTGAAAAAAAAGAGCTATCTTTGAAGGCAGGTACAATCATCCTGAACATGAGACTGATTATATTTACTGTCAACTGAATGGCCAACCTAGATAATAGACATCGTAGAGGCCACATGGGCCTTGTACATCAGTAAGTGCTGGGGGGCTTGTTGAGCAGAGGACATACTGTATGAACTGATGTCCATTTTGTTGACAAAGTGATTGTTTCTGTTGTGCGAAATATGCTTCGGATTCATGGACGGAAATCTGGAATCTGACTTTTTCCTTCCCCAATTACTCAGATTGAGTTGGTTATTCATTTCTTTGTCTTTCATGTGCTAGCGGTTCTGCTTTAATCCATCCTAAAAAGCATGACATATGTTGGACTTTATCAGAGATGTTTTTGTGTGGTATTAGGCTAGCGGAATCAAGAGTAAATGTACCCTACTTTTGCTCTACGGCTGCAACGAATCATCCGCTGTGAAACACAGATATGAGGGAAGCTGTTATGACCAAAAAAAAAAAAAAGATTTGAAGAAATCAATAAATTAAAAGCACTCTAAGAGCTTTGATGGTGGGGGCAGCACCACTTTCCCAAGGAACATGCAAATACACTTTGAATCCCATAATACTCACACAGCCATTGTGATTTGGAATGTGGAAGAAAACGATCTCTGGACTTTGCATGTCATTTATGCCAAGCTACAACAGGATGCACTCTTGACTTTTCTCCAGGAAGCTTTCCCCTCTGCACGGCCATCAGGGTGCATATCAGTTAGGGCTCATTAAAGCTGCAATCCAACTGGAGAAAGGGAATTTTTGGAACATTAGTTTTAACATTGCCAATCCAGTAAATAATATTCTAGTTATAGCCCTGATTGCCTGAAAAAAAGCCCATTTGTAGAAATAGCTTTTTGCTCTGAGGCTAGTGTCAGGAACTGGTAGGCCAAATAAGCTCCGTTTAGAAAGCTGCTGAAAATGTACTGCATAAACCTACCGAATTTCTTTTTCTTTGGCTCATTGTATGGTTCAGTTCTACTCAAAATGTATTTAGCAGTTTGCTGGTAGTATGAGAGAGGTCTAAAATGAAAATGATCAAAAATATTTACTCATTAATTCAGCTCCCACATTCGCATTATTTATACATGCAACACATCTGTACAAAGATCCTGTAAATGGCACCAGCACACTGGTCTTCTCTCCCTCTCAATGCTCTTTGTTCTGTTTGATCATTGCTCTTCATTGGTCATGCACTGTGCTACCTCTCCACCCATACCCATATTCAACTCTACCCAACCATTTTTAGTGCCGCACGCCTCAACACACCTATTGAGCTGCAATAGTTGACGTCATATACTATTCCAGAGCTGTACTGTCAGGAAATTTGAACTTGCAAATTTGCAAATTAGTACTTTTAGGTGAACTGCTCTCTACAACAAGCCTATAGCTCAAATATCTTTAGCCGCATACATTGACCAAGTTGATGCTTCACTCTAAGACGTTGTGGTATTGTAAAAAAGGAGTTGTATGTGAGATGTAAAACAGGAAATGCTGTGCACTTGTATGTGGACATATGATGTCAAACGTTTTAGAATAAGCAACACACACGTTATAAATCGGCTAATGTAACATTTAAAACCACATAGAGCAATTGCACACATTGCAGCAAGAAATCCACCCATCTTGACCTGCACTGTTAGACACTAAAGTAAACTTTGTATTCCCCAATGCCCATATAAACCCCTGTAGAGGACTGGCAATTTGGAAGTTCAATAATATTCCCGGTCAACTGCAGTTTTCCAAGGGATATTGTTTGTTCCCATATGGATGTTATTCTACAGGAACGGCGACGTGGCTGGCAAGCCACTGGCATGTGATAGCACCAATAAGAGTATTGACATCACAGCTGCATTATAAATACAACGTATCCAGGCACAGAAAAAGAGCACTGTCTATGAGATGTATCAGGCAAAGAAGCTGGGAGCAAGTGAAGTGACATGCTAGTTGCTGTGAACTAGTTAAATGAACTAGCTGCTACCTGCTCACTTCGTGATGCATCTTTTTAGTGTTATTTTTCTGCACCACGGGCCACAAGTTCCCTCCTTTTTCCACCACACATGGCCTACATGAGGCTAGACACTTTGCCGTTCTAATCTCAAATACTCTTGTTGCCATTTCATGTCACAACAAGCTGCCTGGGGCACTATTTCATGTTGCTTTGAAGTCAAACGTAGCACAGCACATCAATGCATATGATCAGGACAGGTTGGACTCAAATGTGTTGCATTACAGTACAAGATATGAATGGCAAGTAGCCTGTTTTGCATATTGCATCATAAGTACAGTATCTTTCACTTTATTAAATATTAGGCCATGTTGTATCACAATTCAGAATTTATTTCCTTATCATGTCAGAAAAACAAACTTATGTTTTATTGGCTTTAGTGTAAAATTAGATTGGGGCAGCTGGACAGGAATTTCCTGAGTTACTTTATCCTTGGAGATTCATGATTGTAGACACTGGCATGAGCCAGCACAACCAAACATAAGTTATGTTCGCTGTGGCCAGAGCAATTAACCAATACAGCTAAATGTACAAGTTAAGCTTAACTTTGTGGTCCAATGAAAATTATACTCATGCCACACTGTTTTGTTCATTGTCAGTAATGAATAATGTATGTAAGACGTGCTAGACATGACTACTAGAAACTAGTTAGCGTTGCAATTCTTTGGGAAGAGTCGCTAATGTCATCACAGACTTTTTCAAAGTAGCAGCAACAACATGACAAACAGATCCATTGCAATGATATAATCCAATTAGAAACTCTGTTTCACATAAAAAGCACATAATGCCATTAAGACGTGTCTGATCTAAGAAATGAATGCGTTTTACAGCTAAAGGCACTGGGACAAGGTGTAGGCTAATGGCTCCTATCAGGGTCATCACAGCGTAACACTCTGTGATGCATTTCTTCCCCTTGCTGTCCCTTCACAGTTAGTCATTGCTCTGTTCGCTGATGAGATGCAGTCAGATTGTATGACTCATGTGTATATTTATATAAAAATGATCTATTGTTCATACATTAGTATGTTTTGGTGGTGGTGGAGGTGGGCTCCCCCCAGCAGGCTACAGATCAGTCATTTCTCCTATATGTGCAATTGTCTTTTAGATATGCCCTCTTGTCCTTGCTCTTTGTAGCAGTGCTTGCAAGAGGCATTGTGCTTTGCCTGACAGAAACTGGGCCCCTTGGGTGTTGCAGTACTTAATTAGAATCAAACAAGACAGCAGGTTGTGGCAGTTGTTGATAAATACACAGCCACTCGTGTTGCACAAACTTCAGTTGACAAGAAAACACTGCAGTGTTTTCTGGCATGCGTTTTTGTCTGCAAAAGCGAGACGGCACACATCAATTGTATAATGGAATCCTAATTCCATTGATCGCTGATCTAGCATCCTAACAAGGAAGGCAAATCATCTCTTCTAATTTGCATCCATGTTAAAAATAAATACATATAAACGTTAAATGCTAGGGGGCCTTAATATTTGACCCCTATGTTAAATTCTCATAGGAGCAGGAGGATTTGTTGTATGTTTTTATTTTTAAAGGCCAGCTATTTCATGGATCCAGGATATTATGCCTCCAGATAAAGTTCCCTTGGCCTTTGGAATTAAAATAGCCCCACATCATCACATACCCTTCACCATAGCTAGAGATTGGCATGGTGTTTTTTTCCAGTTAGCCTATTAGCCTGTTTGATTTGCATTGAGCTCAATGAGCATCATCATCACTTTACTTCAATGGTTATAATGTCCTGTTTTGGTACATTGCATTATTTTTTGCTACAATGAGAATGATTTTTGCATGTTTCATCTCCTGACTTGTTAACAGCTTTTCTTTGTTGTAAGGTCAGTGTAGGTCTTACGGTTTCATCAATAAACTGAATTCCTCTTCAGCATTATTCTACTCTGTCAAAATCAATATTTGTACCAAAAGGCATTCGTATTTATATCTTAAGCAGTATGGTAATTAAACTCTGGTTTCACTGTCTCCACCATTTAATGAAATATGCAGAGCGACCACTTGAGTATCAGAATGAGTGTAAAAGATTTTTGTATCTGTGCTCGTTCAAGTGCCCAGCCTTTCTGCACTGTAAGCAGGACAGGATTTAACTGGGATAAGTAGGCCACACCAGTGCCAAAGTGTTCAATGAGGAAAGGTAGGGCAGATGTTAATGATTATAGATTTACACAATTGACCTGGAATATAAAATCATTTTGTGAACCTGAACAGCAGGAAGCAATATTTCAGGCTTTCAGTGGAACCCTTTAAGTCCAGTATGTTGAGTTTGCTTGTCACTCTCAGTGTTTTCATTTGCAGCTGAGCAGAAACAAGAGTATTGTTCTTTTACGTACAGTAACACCAGTGAACTCAAGTCCTGGCTGCTCAGATTTTATTATCGCTGTGAAAGGGTTTAGAGTAGCCGGTGAATTTAATGCAGCAGTGAAATGCAGATGTGGAAATGCATGAATAGTATTTGTTTGAAAAGGAAGTGAGTAGGAGCATGTGCTGGCAGAATTATTGTGCATGTTAGTGTTAGTGCCCCTTCACTTTCACTGTGGTGTGCGCGTGTGTGCATGTGTGTGTGTGTGTGTGTGTGTGTGTGTGTGTGTGTGTGTGTGTGTGTGTGTGTACTTGTACCTGTGTTTGTGTACATATGCGTGGATATATGTTGAATGTATGTCTATATGAAGGCATGAGCAGTGTGACTTTAATTTTTTTTTTTTTTTTTTAAAGGAATTTTATGTATCGAAGCTACATTTAAGGAAACTAATTGCAGGGCACTATATCAGTTCCACCACCTTGCCTCATACTAATTTCTCCCCTGGTTGCTTTTATGTCTCCTCACTATGCTTCCACATTCTTCCTCTTGGAAATTAGGGCCACACACCAATCATTTAACTTTTAATGCCTCAATGAGATTAATATGAACAGTTGAGCAGCAGACATAGTTAAAGGTCATTTCTACATTGTACATGAAAAATGTGGACTGTATTAGGTGTTAGTACTAAATTACTCTCCTTAGCTCTTTTGCCGTAATATGTTGAAGGGGTCTGTTGCAATTTTGCACGATTCATTTTTTTTTCTCCTCAGGCACATTTCCTTCAGAAAGTTCAAAGACCCCAATAGGATTTTACCCTCATGCAGGTTCATAATATCTGAGGAAAAAAGCACCCATGTGACATTTTCCGGCTCTTTATTGCTATGCAAAGCTCTCCTGTGGTCATGCATGTTGCTTTCAGTTACTGAATGGGGGGTTTTTGACCAAGCATGTACATTTTGATGAAGTCAATTTCCTTCCTCGTAACAATATATATTTCTTTCATTAAATGATCACCTTATTGCCGAACATTGATGATTTTGTTGTGATCCACGTGTGTGTGTGTGTGTGTCTCTGTGTGTATGTGTGCGAGGTCCTTTGCAACAGAAATAAAAACACTTTAGCTTGCACATTATTTTTTGGAAAGAGAAATCAGCAAGCAAATGTGTCTGGAATATGCCTTTAAATGAGGCCTATGTCTGTTTCATTGCAGCAAAACAAGTTTTTAATGGCAGGCATATAAGAATTTTAAACACACTTTTTCCACACACCAGCAACTCATTAGGCAACAAAACAGGTCATTGATTTTACAACTTTGTTCAGGGATTTTATGCGATATAAGTGACCCTCATAAGATTTCAGTATGCATCATTAAATCAGGACTGTGAATGATCCCCCCCAAACATCTCACCTAGATAATGGCCTAAGGCCTTATAAACTGCGGCCAAAGAGGTGTGTAATGCACCTGGCACAGTGTGACTGGAACATTAATGAGTAAATAGGGGAAAGCTAATATGTTGTCGCATCCATCAAGTGTCTCTAACCTCCATTGGCATTGGGTGCATTGGAAATGAACGTCAAGGTTAATAAATGGCTATACTACATCATTATCCCTGATATGCTTTTGACTCTCTGGTGATGAGGAGTGTGCATCATTTATAAGATATTTTGGGGATTAGAGTAGGTTTTGTCCAAAAATCCTGCGTAAAAAAAAAAGTCAGGAGTTAAAACATGCAAAACTATTCTCATTGTAGCAAAGTGGTGCAATGTACCAAAAACAAGACCAAAAACTGTGAAAAGTATTTTTGACTGTCCCTTAATTTTTTTTTGATTGTCGAATGTGCAATCCACTGCACACTAAACTTAAGAATCACAGTTTATTGCTGTTCAATCAATAAACAAGAGGTTACTAGATACATTGGTAGGCATGAGGTCTGTTCTGTGCCGGTTTTATGAACGGATATGAATTTTGGATTAAAATCTGTCTTGGTGCCATGGAAGAGTGATCAAATGTCTGAATAGGAATTAAATATACCTGTGACCTTCTCTAGCAGTGATGGGTCTTAAGGTTAGGAAATTACTTTACAGACTGGAAGAATACTTTGAAGTTTGAGGATATTATATCTGAGGTTGAATTGAATCTTTCTTGCCATTCACAGTAACACCTTTTGAGTTGTGTAAAATGGATATAAGGTAGGACACAGTTAATTGTGTCGGTGTAATTCAACCTTGATGTGCGTTGGATTTTAGACAAATCTAATAATGAAAAAAATGATTTGCTTGGAAACAGAAGCAGTGGAAACACTCTCATCCTTTTGGCACACAGAGAATAATTGTATTTTTTTTATGTAACTGAAAATCGTTTATTCTTTGTAAGAGTTGGGGAAACATATGTGCAAGAGACTTCTCGACCATCCCTCTTCTCCACAGTTCCCATCTGCATGCAGCAGCCTCTCTTGTCAGTAGTTGGTATTCCCCGTTTCCTCTTTCCTTCAAACTTTTTGTAATTAAACTTTTAGGCCGAGGAAAAGCTAATGATCTTAGTGCTGAAGTGGCAGCACTGTCTTATAAGAGGATTCTCCACAAATTATCTTTAACATCTTCAAACACGCGGCCGTGTCACCAGAGATGAAATACAGTTTCTAAGAGATCATAGCCCATGTCACAGATTCAAGAAGACTATATCACTGGAAAAAAAACAGGGGGGCTTCATTCATCATTCTCTTTCCATTGCTTGGTGCAGTGTGGAATTATAAGCGATTTGTAAGATTAAACAATACAAATATCATATTAGCCAAAATGCTAAATTCAGCATTTAGGTTTAGGTTATCTGGGATGATTGCTTGAACAAGGTCACCAAAATAATTAATGACTTTGTGATCAGGTAGGGAGACTGCAGAAACCACTACTTCTGACCCCAAACCACAATGGCAAGAAGTTTTATTGAAGAAAATTAAGATGGCATACTTAAACATCTCTCTCTCTCTCTCTCTCTCTCTCTCTCTCTCTCTGTCTCTCTGTCTGTCTGTCTGCCTGTCTGTCTGTCTGTCTATCACTCTTTATCTGTCTCTCTCTCTATCTCTTTATCTGTCTCTCTCTCTCTCTCTGTTTATCTTTCTCTTCCAGTTACTCACTCACTTACTCTGCCATTCACACACAGACACACACAGACACACACTTCTGCACTGTATAAGAAACTAGTTTTAAGTTTCCAGTTCTCGTGACTTCATTGCCGAGTCAAAGATGAATGCCTTTTACCACCACCCCTGTCTCCGTGGGAAGTCTGGTCTGGTGGCCACTTCCTGACTCGTCATTATCTTTTGTCAATTACTCGAATTTGTGGCAGGGCTTGATGTGCGGAACCACTGTCCAGTGGGATTAGGCGTCTTGCTGGTGTTGCCAGTGGCCATGCTGGCGTGATCTGAGTGACACCGCAGTTAGTCACTGTAAGTGTGTGATAGCATCTAAATGTTTGTCAGATCCGTGGCCCCTCTTTGGTGTTGCCATTATTTTTATTCTGTCACAAATGTCACGTCGGATCTAGGACCATGTCAGCCCAGCGTTGTCCCCTGGAGCAAAATGAATGTGGGAAGTCGACCCTCCCAGAAACACTGGACTACATCCACATCAACGGTTCCAGTCTATGTGTGGTCACAGTTCTTCACTAGTCTACTGCCGTTTCTCAACAGTGACAAAATGTATTCATTTCTTATACACGTACATATCACAGAGACAGGACCCCAACCATTTCCAAGTGTTAAGCTTTATATTCAACTGTGATCCAAGATTATATGGGTATAATAAGTATATGTACCTAGGGGTGTGCGGTGTCGACCTAGAAAATCTTGATATCTGCAACTGATTATATTTCCAGTCAAATGAAGACACTTTTCCCCTTGCACTTCATGATGCTACAGCCCTCTGATCGTAATTCATAATTTCAGTACTTGCTAATGTCACTTTGCACATTGTTAAAACTTTAATTAGTATATATCATATACAATATATATTGCACACCCCTAAATGCACCTCCTATTTGTAGTTAACATAGTTATTCTTGAAAAAGTAGCAATGTGAATCTACAATGGGCCAGGCAGCAGTCTCTGCCCTTACAGAAATACATTTACATCCACAGACTTTTCTACCAAGCATAGCTGTTGCCGATGCAAATATCCAGCGTCTTTGTCTCAACATTAGTGAACCTCTGAAAGACAAAACCTTGTTGTGGTTATTAATAGATCCTGCCATATTTCATTTCAGGAAACCAATAATTAAATTGAACATATTAGGCAAGGTCTAATGAAGTGTTGATGGATGATTATTAAAATCAATAAATACATCAGTAGGCCTGCTTTAGCCTTTATTAATGCTGAACATGCACATACACCACTGATTTTGCTGTCAAATTATTTCATTAGCATTATTTTAATTGCATTTTATGTCAATAAGACATTTGGATGGTTTTACAATGAAGAATTAAGAAATTGCGATGGCAGGCCATAGAGATGCAGCTCACTGAAGTTTAAACAAATTCAGAAGTGGGCTGGTTGAAAACTGCCTCCAAGTACATTGTAAATACAATAAACATGAACTAATGGACTGGTCTAGTATTCTGTTTTACTGAACCGTTGGTTCCCTTTGTTGTCCCCGTTTGGTCTTAGTATTGTGGCATAGTGTTGCTTTGTCTTCGCCACACGGAAGCTCCCATCAAGGTACGTCCTAATAAATGAGAGGCACTGGTCGTTGATGCTTTGTTTCAAGAAATAGGTTTTAAGATGGAGCTTCACTTGTATCTATATGCCTGGGAGGTAGAACCAATGTATTGAGAAATAAATAAGACAAACAGTATCACATGATTCTTTATGCTCACTATGCTTTGAACAAGAAATACATATCTATTGTGCTTCAGAGACCATCCCTGCTTATCTAATGCATGCTATGCTTACTGCCAGGGCATTAGCATTTGTGCCCCTGAAATCCATTCTTCCCAGCTAAAAATATACCATGAATTTGAATAGACACGGCAAATCAAATCTCTTGTCAAGCCAGGTTTCAGGCCTGCATCCCTGTGTCTATACCCAGTAATAAGAGAGGCTCAGACTAGTACTTCAGTTCTATGGGAGCTACATGGAGAGCACAGTTCTCTTACATCAGTTGTCTCCTGCTTCAGACAAGCTGTTCAAATATGAGTCATTGTTTCACCTTGAATCTGGTTAGGATGTCTTTCATAACTTCGGCAGAATGTGGTTCAGTGGTCATCTCTTTTTACACAGTTGGAATACATAAAGTTTAGATCTCCACATTGCTATGTGACACTATGCGTTCTATATTCATATTATTTTCATAGTTTCATAGCAGGTCCAAAGCAACCTGTAATGACAGAAGAAAGTAAAGTCATATAGCCTAAATTAAAAAAAGGGTATGCATGTATTGATAATACACTAAATACAAATTTAGCAGAACAAAATAGCAAGATATCTAGTAAGTCTCTTATAGGCCTGTAGAACATTATCAGGTTCTACAAGGCCAGATGGGCCAAGCTTCTTCTAGCCGATGTGCAAACCACATATAGTTTATCCCAGAGTTAATCAGTAGTGATGATGTTTTAATACATTTGGGCCATTGGCCATTATAAAAAAAGTCTTCTGTATTACCATTATATACATGCACATTTTCATTACATTTTCAATGCCAGTTTCCCCTTTCAATACTGTTGCTCTTTTGGAAACATCCCAAATATGCTTTATAACGGCATCCTTTACAGTGAGGTTTTACTGGATTGCACTTCTTATAGAGGCAAAGACCATATCTCTCCTAAGCAGACATCTTTCATTAGCTCTAATGGAAAAGTTGTGTTCATGCTGTATTTAGACAGCTGTAGATTCAGAATAATTACACGCTCTTAAACGCCATGCATTCTCTTGTAACTAATTGATTCAGTAGACAATATAATAATCCCTTCTTCAAGATACCTTTATCCCCAGGTTTTGCAAAACATGTGATGAAAATTTCCTATTCACAGATGCTTTTGTGTATAGATTTATGTTGGTCAGGGATTGGTAATGGAATTAAAGACTTGCGCTAAGTCAAGGGCAACTGGCATAGGTTAGAAATGCAGTTCAAAAGCATCACACCCCAATTTTTTGATATCCGAAAATGAATATGATGCATGATTGTGGTCAGACGTTTTTGCTGTGAAAGATTGCCATTTTGCAGAATACTAATTCTCACCCACTCTTTTTGTTACGTAATTCCAATGTAGAGCTCAATTTCCGATCTGATTCGCAAAACCTAATGGAGACCGTTATCAGATATGAAAGCAAAGACTAATGACAGACTGATGACAGCGCTGGTGTTGGAAAACGACTGAATCTCTAATTAACCTCTGACCTCAGTTTTCATCTCGCTTTGAGTAGAACACTTTAAAAATGGCTTAATTCATAGCTAGCTAATCTCTGGACACCATGTCAGCATGTCTGTGACTGAACTTGTGGTTGACTGATACATCAGCTTTGTTGGTTTAATGATAAGAAAAGGACATAAAGCTGCCATCTTTAAATCTTCTTCTCTCTCTCTCTCTCTCTCTCTCTCTCTCTGTCTCTCTCTCTCTCTCTCTCTCTCTTTCTGTGTGTGTGTGTGTGTGTGTGTGTGTGTGTGTCTGTGTTTGACAGAGAGACGGGTGAGGGGGTGATATGAAGGGTCATAAAACCACCAAGCAGAGAGCATTTGTTTATACGCAATAAACATTCTATTCTTAGCATTTTCGCCAGGGAACTTCACATCCACTGTCAGCAGAGCAGCGCATGGCTGGACATTTTCACACGTAGAGATCTTTGACTGCTCATGACTGATGCGTGGTGACATTGCGGCGTCGGGCTGTTGACACAGCGCTCCTCTCCTGGGCTGAGAGGGTGGGACTGCCTCAGGCTTGGTGATTTACAGGCCTATGCGCATCCCCATCTTCTATGAGGGCACTGGGAATTCTCTTAATTGGATCAGAGCCATCATTTATTAATCACCAGGAAAAACTGCCTCAGTTTGCCACTTCATTTATTCATCACACATGTGTCAAAGGACCAAAAAGGATCCTAATGTTCTGTTTGAAAGGGAATGTATGTGTTGGAGCGGTGTGGTTTACTTTACAGTCTCACAGTATGGAGGCAAATGGGAACATAAACACATATCTGCTTCAGTTATGTAAATGCTGTATGTATGTAGTAGGGATGGGCATCCGATTGAATTTTCTTAGTCGATCATCGGGAGAATTAACGATCAATCAATCGATTAATCATTCATATTTTTATATTAAAATTAATTATTTTCATTTAAAATGCAATGAAAATACAAAACCACAACGTGTTAGTTGCGTAGTGTGAGTCTTGAAGCAATGAAATCAATGCCACTGTGTGGCAACAATTAAACATTTTACCAGTCAGGGGCAATATTTCAAGCCATTCTCAGTTACCTGCGAGTTTGTTTTGATTGCGCTCAGTTTCAACCTAGCATCAACTCGAATTTAGCATGGACATTTATTGAAACCAGCATATCGCATTCCGTCTCACTACAGCTCCTGCTTCTTTTCTTCATAGTGAGATTCTACCCGTTTGGTAGGCTAAATAAAGTTACAGGATGCACTGCTATATTTATTCAAGTGGTAGGCTAGTTTGAGTGTGGCGGTGTTGTAGGCGTCTTCGCTTTGGACAAAGGCGTCTGCTAAATAGCATAACCATACACTTTGTTGTAGTGCTTGCAGCGAGTCACTTTTAAAATTAAAATGGTCCCACGCCACACTTCACCGTGACCCCTTCATGATTGGCTACTACTGAAATCAAAACGGAAACTCGCAGTCAAATGCGTCAAACATTTCCCCCGGCTGGTAAAATGTTTAATTGATGCCACGCAGTGAAATTAATATAATTGTTTCAAGACTCTCACTACGCAACGTACAACTGTTTAATCGATTACAAATATATGTTATCGATGGAATTCTTAATGATCAATCCTCGATCGTCGATTAATTATGCCCATCCCTAGTACAGTATGTATGTAGATCATTTAACAGAATCATTATGAACCCTAATGTGAATGAGTTTATCACAAACTGATGAACCAAAAAACATTGGTGCTTATTATGCATTATTAAATCTTTTATCTTTATATTTTGCTGAAAATCTGCACTCTGGGGTAGTATCATATGCACATTTCTAATATCACATTTGAATTACTGTCCTACAGTGTGTGTTGATATTTTTTTTGGCTGTTGGCAAAATGCTTATTTTTGTTCTTTTTGTCCATAAGGCCAGGGGTATACTGAAGACATTTTGAGGAGTTAAGTTGTCTTGTTGATGAGCTGTAAGCCCTTAAAGCTGGCCTAAAAAGAAAAGCCTTCAAATGGCATCTTAAGTTGCATGTTCCGAGGCAGTCACTACTGGTCTGTGCAACCAAACGAGGCATGATCTGTCTTTTGACAGTGCTATGTTCTTGTACTGCTTAATTATTCATCACCTGCACCCATAAAGTGATAAAGTGTGCAATACTTCATGTGTGTCTTGTCAGATAAGGGTAGTTACTTGTCTGTCACGTCTAGAAAAATATGTTTGAATGCATCTTTTGTGTTTGTAAACATGGTTTTTCCCCCGTGTGTGTGTTTGTGTGTGTGTGTGTGTGTGTGTGTGTGTGTTTGGAGGGGGAATGTTACATACAGTACATCTAAGTATAAACATGACAGAAAACATACAAACTGAGAACTGATTGAATTCTATACCCTTCACTTCAGATCTTCAGCTGTAGCAGTCACACTGGTTGTGGCCTCCATCTATTGACAATGGCCACGGCCCATGAGTCTGTGAGTGTTTTGCATGGCAATCGTCAAGAGGTGACATCACCACCTTATCAAGGGAGACAACACTGTACAAGTTACAACACTTAATGACTCATTATAACTCTGCCAGCATATTAAAGATTCTCTCACCCTCTAATCAAGCAAAATGGTTAAGAAGTTTTCTTCAACCCCATACCATTTTGGTCCCTACAGAATTGGCATCATACAGAACTTCATCTTCATCAAAAAGCTCTTCTTTTCCCCACTCACTCGCGCTATATTGCTTAACTAAACCAGAGAGGGTTAAAGCGGAGCGAGAAGAGCAAACGTTCGATTTCCGTGTTCTGTTTTCGCAAAGGGGAGGGGGGCGAAATCCCTCTTTAAGCAGACCTAGTTACATTCGAACTTAACTGCTTGCCAACCTGACAGAGATCGATATCCCACTATGACGACTTTGCGACACGCCTCTTTAAGCAGACAGGAACTGTTCGAATTTTGCTTCCATAGAGATGCATTATGTTGCTCTATCTTGTCAGTAATGAAGGATCTTTGACTAAACCCTTCATACAAGAGCTATATAGATACATATGTATCTATATGGCTCCGCTTCATACTTGCCAGTGACCGCATGACAGCATATGACAATTCTGGAATGCCATTGTCTGCAATTAGCATCATAAAGAGTTTATTGCTTGAAGTAGACTTCAACTTTATTCTGTGAATGTAGCCTATATACTCTCATTTGATTCACTTAAGTGCAAAATTGTTTCCATTTCACTTTTGTGAAATAGTGCTATATTAACAAATTTGAAAAACTACCTCACGCAGTTGTTTTTAGCACATTTTAGGGTTAATGGAAACCCGCTTACTGTCAGACTTTCATGTCATTAGATTTCAATAACATTTCATCAAATGACATGAATGACCTGCCCTGCCAAATAGTTTTTTTTCATTTCAATCTATGGTTTGGTGTTTTAGCCCTATACTCAGCAGGGCAAATTTGATTTCATTCAGCAATCAGAAGTGTGAAACTGATGGCAGGGTGGTGCTGAGCGAAACCCAACTTTCTGCTTAGCAACATGAATGAAACTTCAACTATCTTTCGAGAAATTATTATTAACCATTGGCAGCCGTATCATAAAAGCGTTAGTCTACTTGTGGGAATTGATATAGATGGAAAAACTACCATAGGCGTTCAGGGCACTCTGCCTCACCTCATTAGCTACAGTAGCTACTGCTGATCAACTCTTGTACTCCTATATGAGCCTATAGGTCGTCCAGACCCAGAGCTGTGAATATGTGGGTGCCTGTGTGTGTTCACGTGTTCAGTAGAGCATCTAAAGACATACCTGACTACATTAGAAGTGGATTTTTAATGTATTTTTTTTTAAAGGTGGTTTGAAGACTTTCTCTTGTCCACTGGGCTGCAATCAATCCCACAGAGATGCTAAAAGTTTTTAAAAGGAGCTGATCGAGAAACAAACTCATTCTCTTAGCACCATCAAACAAAATTTGCCCTCTATGTGAATAGGAAAGAAACGCCAATGTTAACAAACTGTTCAGGGGAGATTCAGTTTGGCAGGTACAGAGTGCTGAGCACCTGTGGTGTTCAAACATCGCTCCGCTTGTATCAAGAGTCCCCGATGTCTGCCACAGGCTATCAGAATTGTTGACACCTGACAAGATGGATCCATAGACTCCTGCTGTTTGTATCACATTCAGGTCCCTCTATCAGCATGTAACAGCAGGAATCATGATTCATCAAACCATCAGATGTACTTTCATTCCTCTGGCATATGTTCACCCTAAAACACTGAGCTAACGTTTGTTGTTGTTGTTGTCGGAGCACTCTGAGGAGTAAGACTGGGTTAGGTCCTTGGCTGACCCTGGTATGTTGCTTTGTAGCAGTTCTGACTTGGCCTTTACTGTAAATAGCCCATCTGGTTGCAAAGCTCATCCTTTATACCAGATGTCAGGGAAAGGGTCTCGATGTGATTGTCTTAAAAATATTCTGGGTTTTGGCCATTTGCCTGGTTTCTAGAATGAAAAAAAAAATAATGAATGTAGATACAAAAGTCCAACCCTATACCAGATCCTAGGTAGTCAAAAACACGCAACATTTAGGTTAGCCTACTGTAGATCCTTAATTCTTTATTCAGGTTTTTAAATGGCAGTGTAAAGCAAACACTGTTTGAAGTTTCCCATTTATATTACAATCAAGTCTGTTTTTTCTGCATTGACTTAGCTGACATACTAGTATACTGTCAAATTTAACAGTAATGCAAGCTGAGAGTTGTCTTTGTAACGTGGCCTGATGTGCTAATGAGTTCAAACATGTAGTTTAACACAGCCCTGTCAATCATGCCTGTGGCTATTTAAAATCTGACAGCTCGGTCATGTGCTCCTCGGAGGGACATGAGCACTTTTACCGCGTGACATGTCGATTTCACACAGATGCTGCTTTTTGTTCCTTGGAGCTATACTCAGTTTTCAGCTCCCAATTAGCCCCACTAAAAGTCATGTAATAATGACAATGAAAACATGCAGTCTGCAATGCTTTCTGCTTTTTTCCCCTAAGCATACTGTGTGGGCAGCAGCAATGTCTTTAAGCCAATATCAGCGGTACCTTTTCTTGAAAGGTTCTGTCAGACTCTTACTGAGACAAATGTACAAAAAAAGCCTACAAAGTTAAATGTACAAATATCCCTAAAAGCCTACAAAGTTAACCCCAAAGTAGACCCCCCCCCCCCTACACACACACACACATACACACACACATACTCACGTATTTCCATAAACAGTATATATATGGATACATTCTTAGACGGTGCTCTCATGTGTAAACAGATAACAGATGCACACATTTTTTTACCATACAGACAATGTATTCACAAACAAATAAATAATTATGTTTAGTCACCCACATGTATGTGCGAGAATTAGCACAAGGCTGCTTCTACTCACACAGCCTGCATGGTAGGTTAAGATTGAAATTCTGCAATTCATCTATCATTCTCGCATACGGAGGTATGTATCATCTTTGAAATTCGAAATCAATTCTGCGATCAATATCTAACCCACAGGTCAACTGAAGCATGTCCGCCACTGATAATTTGATATTAATATTTGAATACAGGAAATATTTGCATTTTCTCTCTCAAATAGTGTTTTATATGCAAAGCTGACACTCTTTGAGTAGATTCATGGATCCATGGTTAATATGTGTACTGTGCATTTTAAATGCTCCATAACTCTATATAGGCATTTTCATGGGCCTTACCATTTATTTAAGTGTATGTTGATGTTTATTTGCCCATGTAGGATTGTGCTGCTGTCTCACTAGATTTCTCATTAGACAGCTGCTTCTGTCTAATGCCAAGGAGACAAAGACAAGGGCAGTGTCATCCAGTTACTTCAAAGGTGGCTGGAATTTTTATTTTGGAGTGACTAACTTTGACTTGTCAGATTCCAGCAACCTGTCATTATTTCAAATGTGTCTGCGGGGCCTCCAGTGCTACCTGTTAAAACTCCGGCTGAAGTCCTGTATAATTTTCCCATCTTCCCTGCTCCCTCTGTGCTAAATTGCATTGGAAGATGGATTTTTGGCATCTGAAGCTGTCAGGTCTCCACCAGGGAAGACTTTATGCACTAGTACACCCGCTATGAAAGTGAATTCTAGAGGGATGGAGGGGAATCAAAGTGTTGAGTCAAGTGCTGCCACTCTAGTGAGACTTAGGTCATTTTTCTCTGACAGATTGTTATATTTTTAACAAAATGTGCATGGTTTAGTTTTTTTGCCCACTTCTATGTAAATAGATGTCTCATGAGGTTGGTATTATTGTTGGATTAAAGCCTAAATTTGAACAAGGGCATGGTGTACGGCACTGCAGCACCAAAGAGGCTAGACATAGTAAGGCATATCTCATGACACACTTCAGTGGAAAAACGAGATTAAATACACAGGAGTCTAACTATGCAGCATATATCCATGGAGGTCTTGGTTTAACTGCCATGAGCCAGTTTTCTTTGCTTGGTTGGAAATGTAAAGTGTGGAAAGGAATAGATGCAGAAATGAGTACTCTTTTTTTATGCCAGAAGTTCATAGCAGAGTTCACAGGTTGAGATGTTAAAAACCAACTGCAGAAGTTTACTATGCACATGGTATCCGTTTCACAGACCAGATCTGACTGATGTTCTGTAGGCTGCGAGAAGGATGTGTTTTTACATTGATGGCACAGCTGCCCATGTCGGTTCATAAGATAGCCACAGTCTTTGTAAAGGTAAATGAAACATGACCTTGTTCGTTCAGCTCGGTTCTGCCCCTGAAGGTCACACATCAGGTGGAACCTCCATCTCAAGGCTCCAGCAGCTGTAAACAGCGTCCAGGGCCGGCAGCATGTCAGATGGACATGGGTGTGGAAGGATCTCAGCCTGGGGAAAAGACGGAGCAATCGATCCCGCCGCCTCCAGATGCACATGATTGCCTCGCCTGCCTCCCTAAGTGGAGCGTATGACGTGATTGAACAATCCGCCACATTACCCAAGAGACAGCTCCCGTGCAACACGTACACTGACCGAGAGGGCCCTCTGCTCTCCAATGCAGTATTTGAGCAGCCCCTGTCAAACTGCCAGGAATAACTAACTGTGGTGTCATCTGCTAGTGAATTAATTTCATGGCTTTTGCATGACCTCTGTGCTAGATATCAGGTCTACCTAATTAGCCACAATGGATGCCTAACATGTAGCAAGCAGTTCAACAGATCATGAAGGCTGTTGATAAATCTTAGCTAAGTCAGCTAAGGTTTGAGCAGCTGTCTTTAAGCCTTTATCAAACTATATTCAGGGATGAAGTCCGTCACCAGTAGGGCAATGATTTTGTTCCAACCAATCAGATTTGTGGGGAAATTCTGGATAAATTAAATTGCAATTAGGATTTTAATAACCACTTTACTAGCATCAAAGATCTATTATCACCCAAACATGTAAGTCAACAACATTTGAGATTTGGGAAAAAATGTATCCTTCATGCATGGCTTCACAATGACTGCCTTGTATTTAGGAAAACCTCCTCACTCTTTGATTGAATTAAAGCCACTGATAACTTCTAATATTCTATAGGTTTATAAACACATAACACAGCTGTTACTTTCCATAATTTATTTATATTAATCTTTGGTTAATGTTGACTATATCTTACAATCAGTTTTTTCTTCTTTCCAATAATTTTTGCAACCTGTCAACGTACAACTTACAGTGTAATATAATATATACAGACCGCTGGAGTGGATATAACTCTTTGACTATAAACCCAAGAAGGTCTTGATTGAGGTGAGTGAGAGGCCTTAGATTTAGGCCTTAGATGTGTTATATTTCGCATCCTGCCCAGGCAAAGCCTTAACCAAAGCATTAATTGGTTTCTGCTACAAGACTCCACAAAGCTATTGCCATCCCACGCCTTTGAGAATGCCTCTAAGGAATGTGTGCACATATCCCCATCTGTACCTATATGAAGGCACAGATGTGGATGTCTTTGATACAGAGGCTATGGGAAGGTAACATTTGGTCATCCAGGGTTTATGTGTGAAAACAGAATGCTAATGGTAGGAGTCATCATACTATTAAATTACTCATGGGTATATCTAAAGCTGCGAATTTTGAAAATTTCACAGCACAACAATATTAACATCCCTGTTTCTTAATTAATTTCCACAGGTGTATTCCTACAAGACTATACAAACTTGATTTTATATTGTAGAAGCACCTTTATTAACAAGTCTAAATCTCCTGGGTCAATGAACTTGATTGAAACAACACATTTTGATTGTTAAAAGCGATTACATGATGCTATTGCACAATTAAATGCACATTAATTGAAGTGTTAGACCTGTTGTCAGCATGAATCACAGTGGACCCTCGGAGTTTCAATTAGAGACTGAGGGGGAAAAAAAGATAATATCCCTCATTTTTGGAGGTAGTGACTCTTTGATTAGATAGAGTTAGGTTAATGCCATGCATTAACAATGACATGTTCCTTTATCTGATTAAACTAAATACTTGTATCCCTTTATACTGATCAGATTTGATAAGTTCCTTCCTTGGACTGAGCAGGCTTGACTTCTGAGAGTGCCTCGGTGAGTGATTTACGGTTTAAATATGGTAGCATCTGCAGATAATTAAGTCCACAAGGTTGGTGCAATTAAGTAACCCACTGGAGTTGAGATTGATAATGTAATTTATTTGTCCATCTCTGCATTTGCCCTAGAAATGGCATACTCCTTCAGCATTATTTTCAGGCCCTCGACTGATATGAGTTTGCTACGGTCTGTTGATAGTTTAATGTTACATTTTTAGGCTAAACTTGAATCTTATGCGCTGGACCAAACTTGCTCAGAACAGTGGGAGAGATTTCCAGCAGCACATGGGTTCTGCTACTGGATCTCTAAAGCAAATAATAACATTCTCACCACTAGATTATACATTTCTCACCACTTGCTAATGCTAAACTTATCTGTGTATTTCCATTATAAATTCTAAATTCTAAAGTCATTGATGGGCAGCGCAGCCTTTCAGGACATTGAGCCTTTGTATGGATCATTTGGAAATAAAAATGGCTCAAATCTGCCTCAAATGCTTGACTGTTTAGCTAGCCTTCCCCCAAAGATGAGTTTCAGGATCTTTACATGACATTAACTTACATTGGCCCAGATAGCTCGTGTGTGTGTGTGCGCATGTGCGCGTGTGCGTGTGCGTGTGTGTGTGTGTGTGTGTGTGTGCAAACACACTGTGCAGCTTACTTGGTTTAATTTAGCTGGCTATTCGATGTAAATCTCTTCAGAAACATTTCACTTTCTATTTGTGACTGTATAGTTGGGACTACTCTGCCTCTCCTGACTTACACTTAATTTTCATGCAACTAGCAGCCAATTACACCTCAAACATGGCAGAACAACATAACTGCATCGGAAAGTAGCAAAAAGTTGTCCGCTAATGACTGCCTTGCTGTACAGTCAAAAGGCATACAGCTGAGCTGACCATGATTATGAACCTTACCCACCCCTTGTATCATAATGGATATGGAAAATACAGTGGTGAGCAACAGAAAGACTGCAGAATGTAATCAGTGCTGGAGCTAATTTTATGGTTTCACAGCTATCCTGGCCATATTAAAGGTGCAAGCACTGATCGTATGCAATTTCATGCCCTTAACATTTTTTTGTCACATTCAGCGAACAACGTGTTGTGATACAGTACGCTAGCTGCCCATCCCATGAGTATGCTATTTATTTATTTTTTTTAATATATTTTTGTGTGTGTTTGTACTGTAGGCAGCCCAGGCTCCGTAAACTGGAAACAAACAAATTGGGGGCAGCCTGTCCCCCGAACAAAAGCTCCACTATGTGGAGTTTCTCGGGGAATACTGAAGGGAGGGGTGAGCTACCTCTCTTAAAATGTAATGTTTTGAGCAAAATTGTCTGCTACAACATTTAAACATAAACCAACATGACTGCACCTTCAACATTTTGTGTCAAAACACCAGTTTCTTTTTGGCGGCAGATGGGCAGGGGCAGTACACATCAATTGATATGTTATGTGGTCACTTTTGTATGTTTAGTATCGTGATGGTGTGCCACGAGATTGTCTCGTGTTAGTGGTGTGCCTGTGCCCACTCATTCTGAGCTATTTTGCTATGACTCTGCGAAGGGCTTTGTGATTTCTCTCCCTCTCTGCACCTGCATCATTTTTCCTTTTCCTCTGACCATGACGACCTCCCATTTTCGCTGGGCGACTTGCTGCCATTAGAGAGTCCAGCAGACGGCTGCTGTCATTCTAGAGTGCTTTGCTTCTTTGGTCGTCGATGTGTGTTGCCGAGAGACATTTTTGATGATTATTTGACACAGGCTGCAATGAGACTGGAGATGAGTGGATTCTGTGAGGTTGGTCAAGCTCATTCCTGCATGTTGTGTCGTCACTGGCCCTGGTCAAGTTCCTGTATGTGTTCACAGTCAGCAGGCCAGGCCAGTCTAACCTCCTGGCCACTGGGAAACGTCCTGGTGCTCCCTATGGCCAGTCGGGCACATGGGTCCCCTGTGGGGCAAACCTCTTGCCTTTGAGCTCTGTGTGCACAGATAATGAATGCTCAAGTCATTGTGATTGGCTAATACAGAATAACTATTGCCACACCCATCTAAATACTCAACCCCTTTATGCTTAATTGCATGCTTCCTGGTGTTCTTATTGCTGCAGTATAAAGCCTGCTTATGGTTATGGTTATATTTATGGTTTTGGTTCCTCCATGGATTATGTCCCTCAGACATCGCACACTATCTAAAAGTACACACTACCTTTGGAACAGAGCAAAATGCCTACCTTTAGAAAGAAAAGATGAATGTCCTTTGCTTGAATGCCAAAACGAGTTTAATTCTGACACCCGGATATAAGATCTTTGGCCTTATACACTCTGCATTTATTCTGCACTTACTTCCATTGACACTGGTGTGTGGTGAGCGTTTAGGCGCATAATGGCTGCAGTGCATCACCCAGGTGGGTGCTACACACTGGTGGTGGTTAGTGAGGTTCCCCCTTCCCTGAGTGTCGAGAGTAGCGCTGCTTAAATGAAACTGTTGTCGTTTTGTTGATGGTCTCAATCTAGTAGCAATCGTGATCAAAATTAGATGGCAAGTAGCACGACACCATTCATAAAATATTTATTGAGTGATATTTTTTTTTGTATACAAGATGTGTTTGACCTTCAGTTTCAGCTGATGTGGAGGTTCAAGTCCCAGCGTAGGAGTCCTGCACTTTGTCTGCAAGCAAGCCCAGGGCAGCAGACTGTGTATACACCGCTTGTCAGTTTTTCCACTTTCAAAGTTAAATCTCATAGGGCTTTGTCAGTGAAACAAATCCTCACTATGTATCCATTAATTCACTCATTTAAGTCATCCATCCATCCCTTGTTTGCTTGTTTAATTTGTGCTTACATAATAGATATTGCTTCAATAGGAATTCAATATCTTTATCTGGATATCTATCACCTTCTAGAGGTGGTTGTGAATATCCAAATGTATATGTAGATATCCTAAAGGTGCCTGTACTGTAAGTGTTTGAAAGCAGCTTGAACTGTAGTCTTAGGTTTTGTATTCTTGAGGCTGTTATGGTCAGCATGAACATGTTGTGTCCCAAGCAAACAGATAGAAGCAATGAAATGTTACTACCTCAAATGTTGGTTTGAAACATTTGCAAGTGGTTGTTTTCAATACAATGTATTCTTACATACTGGAGTTTTATTTCCAGTTGAACATTGGTTTAGCCTGATGCTATCTATCTGTTACATTTTTTTTTAATTCAGCTCTTGTTGTATGTGTCTAAGAGCTCTGTGCCAGGTTATACAGTATAATGACACCCCTAATGCCTCCAAGGCAGGTGAAGGAGCCCATACCTATCGACCCCCTTACCATATGCAACAGAGCATCTTTTTGTTTCTCACATAAATATGGGACTACTTCTGGTGGGTTGTTATGCCAGGAGGGCTTTTATGATGCATAAAAGTATAAATAATTACATACAACTTAGGATTGACAAAAGATTGTATTGTAGTTCTCGTATAAATGTGTTTTCCCATGGGGTGTTGTCATGATAGATCGCAGTACAAAGCTTCTGTGGTTGAAGAGTAGCTTTACCTGCTATGATGAATGACGTGCTGAAACTTGGAGGACTATCTTTGCTTGACTGATGGTGAAAAATGTGCTCGGCGTCTTCCCTGTAGACCTTGTCTATTTGCTTTTACTCATTTCAGCGAGACAGTACTATAAAAATGTTGATGGCATCAAACAAGGAGTCCAGTCTCCAGGATCCCAGCGCATTCCTCTGTTTGAGTGATGTGTGAAACCAGGATGCCAAGAGTCTGACAAGCAAGAAATGATCTTTCACATGGAGAGTAGTGCATTTGTGACACTAAATGCAAACCACTGATGCAATTGCAATTTCTGTGAGAGGTATTTATGAAAAAAAAAAAAAAAATAGAACAGGGAAAAAATACTGTCCATCAACCATGTGAAGAGTTGGACTGCAGCAGTGTAACCCCCTACTGATCAAACTGCAGTTTAGTTGCATGATGAAACACCCGTCTCTCCATACTTTACCGCGGCTCTGGAATCTTCAGATTTGACGATATTTTAATAGTCTGTATTGTCCACATAATGATTCATTTCTCTCTACAGTTGCTGATAAAACTTTGTCAACAGCTCTTCTCATAGCCATATACACAGTTGGCAAATGACTAAATGACAAAGTGAGCAACTGAAGCATGTGTGTGTGTGGCATATGTTGTCAGCCACAGAAAATCTGTATTTTGCTTATCCGAGCTGTTTAATGAAGAGTAGTGGTGCTCGTTAGTATTTGTCTAAAGCATCACTTCTCATAGTAAAACATCAGATCCTTATTCCTCACAAAACAAGTCACCACCTGCAGTACAGCCATGAGGAGATTGGCTCCTACCCTTTTTTAAATTTGTTTTATAAGTGACCATGTGTTATTTCATAACAACATACGCTTATTGATCATGTACAGTATGGCGTATATAAATGAGGAGCAGTGCTGTAAACAGGGCAGTAACCCATGTCTCCATGAATTAGGAAAAGTAGTAGGGAGAAGCAATCTTGCCTTAATATAACATGCAATTGAGTTGTGCATGGCCCCACTAGTACACAAATTAAGGGCAGGCCCAGTGTCTGTATAAATATATACAGTATTTGAAAAGTGACAGTTTTTCTTATGCATGGAATAGTATGATTATATATGGGTATGGACTGAAGGGAAAACAATTGGACAGTTGTTTATTTTACATATTGTGTGCTGGTACTTTTATGTTTTAAATGAAGCGCATGCTGATGGTATGCAGAATCATTAATTCCTATCCTCATTTTAGATGTCAATCAAGTATTGCTGACTCAACTTAAGGAACTAATTGCATTCATTAAAAAATAATTAGAATGTGATGATGCTGCAAGTGCACACATATCTATAAAACTTTTTTAAAAGAATCTCTTTTGATTAAAATACTGATCTCTTTAAAGAGAATAGAACACCAAGACACAGCTTTTTTTTTTTTTTTTTTAAATAAGAGAATGAAGCCTTTAGCCAATCTTTATGTAGAGTTATTTAAGGTGTGCAGTGTTTACTGTAACGTCTGTTCGTCTAGAAATCATCTTGTTCAGTGCTAATTTAATCAAATTGAGTTCAATGTTGTTTGACTTGCTTGCATCTATCTTTGTGCAAAGTTCTTGATTGTTTTTAGTTCCCAATCTGATGTGCTTGATAGAAATGATTGAAAATGCCATGGGTATTTTTAAGCAGTGTGTTGGAAGATGACACAGAAAAATATGAATGTGATATAGCAGTGGTTCACATTTTTTTTGTCATTCCCCAGTTTGGAGGTGGAGAATTCTCAAGCCTCACTTGACCCCATCAACCCAGCAAAATGGTAACGTTATTTTTTCATATTTTGGTTCCGCGTTACTTTTCCTGTCTCGATCTGCTGGCTCAAATGATATTTAATTCATATGTCAGTCTATTTATGACCCCCTTGTTTGTGTGTGGCTATTTTGTTTTGAATCTGGATCTTATTTGTCAAAAAAAAAGAAAGTTTAGATGGGCACAACAAAATAAACTTCCACCAGTCATGTCTATTCCCCACTAATGGGGCCCACTCACTCTGCACTTTGAGAACCACTTGGATACAAGAAAGAGCAAACGAGACCAAGAGAGATTGGGTTCATTGGAGAGCCAGACAACAACAGAGTGTTGACCCAGCAGTGTGTGCAGTGCGGTCCTGTGAAGATGAGCGATGAATTCATTTTAATTTAATACATATGATGAGACAAGACCAAAGACCTGGGGTTGTATAACTGCGGCTGCATTCACATAAGACGCACATATGTCTCAATGCACACAGAAGGACTAGAACATTTACCATTCAGTGTGTTTACATTATCTGTCTGCACACCTGTATGGAGGGCTAAGAAAGCTTTCTCTTTGTTCAGTGTTGTTCTATATAGAACATTTCTTACGTCATGATTGCAATACGTTGATCCATAGTTTCTATTGTATATGGAGCAACTCAAAATGATCGCACACACAGAGACAGACAGACAGACAGTTACACATTTTCAATGGAGCCAGCAGGTTTGCAAGAAGAAGCATATACTGTACTTTGCTGATTTGAAACATTCCTAATGACCGGT